>NC_142178.1:3835000-4135000 GCF_026936395.1 Plectropomus leopardus
CTGCACAGTGATGTCACAGCCTGTCTTCCCACATGTGTCAGATGTTGCAGAGAACCAGATCTCTGAGTACTTCTCCCACCACTGAGATGAACTGTAAACCACATCAGGTTTCAGTCAGTGCAATGTTCAATATATTTTAATAGTGTGATGTCCCGAGTATTCACCACAGGGGGGCACCATTGTATCAATAATATAGAATCTTCAGCAATAACAGTTTAAAAATACAATTTCTGCAACTTTAATATGATAGAGTTGGTTTTGTGAATTAAACCAGTGGTGGAAAGTAACAAAGTACATTTATTCAAATTCTACAAT
The DNA here is from genome assembly GCF_026936395.1 of Plectropomus leopardus. Classification (NCBI taxonomy): domain Eukaryota; kingdom Metazoa; phylum Chordata; class Actinopteri; order Perciformes; family Serranidae; genus Plectropomus; species Plectropomus leopardus. The sequence goes on from NC_142178.1 coordinate 3,835,316, forward strand.
TCAGCATAATTTTGCTAATTTTCAACATTCAGACGTTCAGTATATAGTGAAAAAAATATCTTTAACTTATATATTTACATTAATCACATTATATTTATGTTCCATTCATTATTCATATCTTGTATTGTCATTTATTAATTCACTTCTCCGCAAATGCAGAAATTTCAACCACAAATATGGCAACGAGGATGGGCTTGTACAGCTGATTTGGACTCCGTTGGAAGACAGAGACCTAGATAGATAGAATTCTCCCTACGGTTGAGAGACTGTCCCTAGCAGAGACCTGGTCAATGCTCCAATTCTGGAAAATTGGGGAAAAAGAACTTACACAGTAAAAAGTGAATGACGTCCATTATATATACGTCAGTGATGACTGATGTGTGTGTGTGTTTGTTTGTTTGTTTGTTTGTTTCGCGCTTGCGCAGCGGGCTCGGACAAGCCAGAAGTGTCCGAGCCCTACGCGAAACAGCTGGCCTGCAACATGTAGCATGAAGCAAGGCGCTGCCAGCGGCTGGGCCCCGGGCATCAGAGCAGTCCAGCAACGCTCCCTCCAGAGACTGGAGGAAACGATGATCTGAAGGCAGGTCAGGGCTTCTATACATAAACTCTCAGAAACAGATGGTGATGACATCATTTGTGATGTCACTGCACATAAGCCCTGCCCAATAACTTGGACTGGTGACATCATTCATGATGTCACGGCACATAAGCCCTGCCCAAAAACCATGACTGGTGACATCATTCATGATGTCACGGCACATAACCCCTGTCCATTAACCTGGACTGGAGGTTGTAGATTTTCTTATATAATCATACTGTAATTGTATTCAGTTCTGTTTTTTCACACTGAACTTACAATTAGTTTTTTTTATTTTTTATGTTATTATTGTTTTTGATGCTGGCAACACTATGATGCCTGGCTGCCTCAGGTTATGAATCGGATCCCACATTCAACAATCAGGTCAGGTCCTTCACTGCTTCCAACACCACCTGTGGAGAAACAACAAGACAGAAAACCTGTCGAAAGAAAAAATGAGAGAAAACCTGTGGAGAGACAAAAAGAGGGAGAACCTGTGGAGAGACAAAAAGAGAGGTTATGAGTGTTATATGTTAAGGATCCTATTCATAACATCCAGAGGCAACACTATGATGTCACTGATGATGTCACAGGTTTTGAGAGTCAAACATTCTGTGGTGTCATCAGTGACATCATAGTTTTTGCCTCTGGAAGGTTATGAATAGGCTCCTTTCAATACAACAACCATAACCTCTCTTTTTGTCTCTCCACAGGTTCTCTCTCTTTTTGTCTCTCCACAGGTTCTCTCTCTTTTTGTCTCTCCACAGGTTCTCTTTCTTTATGTCTCTCCACAGGTTCTCTCTCTTTTTGTCTCTCCACAGGTTCTCCCCCTTTTTTTTGTCTCTCCTCCGGTGGTGATGGAAGCAGTGAAGGAGAACAGGAGAACGTGTTGAGAGACAGTTTAGTGCACAGATCTGGGGACATGAGGAGACAAAAAAGAGAGAATGAGGGGCGAGTGGTGGCTCAGTGGATAGAGCAGCGCCCCATACACAGAGGTTGTATCCTCGCTGCAGCGGCCGCGGGTTCCATTCCGGCCTCAACCCTGAGCTGCATGTCGCCCCCCCACCCCCCACCCTCACGCTATCTTGTCCCCCCCAAAAAAAATAAAGAAGAGAGAACAAATAAAAGTTACGCAAGAAAACTTGACATGGTGTGCAAGAACCAATTAAACTGTTCTATAGCCTTAAAATGAATAGCAGCTTTAATTAATTAATTAAAAAACAACTTTTAATCACTATATGATCCAATCAGTCATCAGCAATACAATGTCACAGATGATGTCACAGGTTGTGAGAGTCAGTGATATAAATGAGGATCAATGACTTCATCAGTGACATCATAGTGTTGCCTCTGGCAGGTTATGAATAGGATCCTTTGCATTCAACAATCATAACCTCTCTTTTTCACCCCTCAGGTTCTCTCTCTTTTGTTCTCTCCACTCTTCTCCTTCTCTGCTTCCATCACCACCCAGATACGCATTGAGCTGAGCACAGATTTGGGGACAGGTGCCATAAACAGAATTGTTTTCAGTCAGGAATCTTTTTTTTAAAGATGGAGAACCACCTTTCCTTCAATTGTACCAATGAGTACAAATAAGGGAAATCAGTCTTCTATCTTCTAAAATCTTCTAAAATCTTCTTAGTCTTCTAAATCTAAATCTTACAAGGTCGCATTGAACACATGGTGAGAAGATGATTTTCGCTCAGTGCTCATTTGAACTGAATGAAGCTTGAAGGAATCATTAAGTAACTCATTGAAACCTCCGTCAGTCTTCTTCACCACCTGTTGATATGTTGCAGTTGTTTGTCGGCAAATGGCTGGATGTAAACAGGTCCTGTGACGTCCATTATATATACGTCCATGATGACTGATGTGTGTGTTTGTTTGTTTGCCACCCACCCACCCGCTTGGTTCTCTGGTCTCCGGAAAGTCAGCCTGGCGCAGTCTCAGTCAGTTTCAAGGCTTGCAGCGGGCTCGGACAAGCCAGAAGTGTCCGAGCCCTACGCTAAACAGCTGGCCTGCAACATGTAGCATGAAGCAAAGGCGCTGCCAGCGGCTGGGCCCCGGGCATCAGAGCAGTCCAGCAACGCTCCCTCCAGAGACTGGAGGAAACGATGATCTGAAGGCAGGTCAGGGCTTCTATACATAAACTCTCAGAAACAGATGGTGATGACATCATTTGTGATGTCACTGCACATAAGCCCTGCCCAATACCTTGGACTGGTGACATCATTCATGATGTCACTGCACATAAGCCCTGCCCAATACCTTGGACTGGTGACATCATTCATGATGTCACGGCACATAAGCCCTGCCCAAAAACCATGACTGGTGACATCATTCATGATGTCACGGCACATAACCCCTGTCCATTAACCTGGACTGGAGGTTGTAGATTTTCTTATATAATCATACTGTAATTGTATTCAGTTCTGTTTTTTCACACTGAACTTACAATTAGTTTTTTTTATTTTTTATGTTATTATTGTTTTTGATGCTGGCAACACTATGATGCCTGGCTGCCTCAGGTTATGAATCGGATCCCACATTCAACAATCAGGTCAGGTCCTTCACTGCTTCCAACACCACCTGTGGAGAAACAACAAGACAGAAAACCTGTCGAAAGAAAAATGAGAAAACCTGTGGAGAGACAAAAGAGGAGAACCTGTGGAGAGACAAAAGAGAGGTTATGAGTGTTATATGTTAGGATCCTATTCATAACATCCAGAGGCAACACTATGATGTCACTGATGATGTCACAGGTTTTGAGAGTCAAACATTCTGTGGTGTCATCAGTGACATCATAGTTTTTGCCTCTGGAAGGTTATGAATAGGCTCCTTTCAATACAACAACCATAACCTCTCTTTTTGTCTCTCCACAGGTTCTCTCTCTTTTTGTCTCTCCACAGGTTCTCTCTCTTTTTGTCTCTCCACAGGTTCTCTTTCTTTATGTCTCTCCACAGGTTCTCTCTCTTTTGTCTCTCCACAGGTTCTCCCCTTTTTGTCTCTCCTCAGGTGGTGATGGAAACAGTGAAGGAGAACAGGAGAACGTGTTGAGAGACAGTTTAGTGCACAGATCTGGGGACATGAGGAGACAAAAAAGAGAGAATGAGGGGCGAGTGGTGGCTCAGTGGATAGAGCAGCGCCCCATACACAGAGGTTGTATCCTCGCTGCAGCGGCCGCGGGTTCCATTCCGGCCTCAACCCTGCGCTGCATGTCGCCCCCACCCCCACCCTCACGCTATCTTGTCCCACCAAAAAAAATAAAGAAGAGAGAACAAATAAAAGTTAAGCAAGAAAACTTGACATGGTGTGCAAGAACCAATTAAACTGTTCTATAGCCTTAAAATGAATAGCAGCATTAATTAATTAGTTAAAAACAACTTTTAATCACTATATGATCCAATCAGTCATCAGCAATACAATGTCACAGATGATGTCACAGGTTGTGAGAGTCAGTGATATAAATGAGGATCAATGACTTCATCAGTGACATCATAGTGTTGCCTCTGGCAGGTTATGAATAGGATCCTTTTGCATTCAACAATCATAACCTCTCTTTTTTCACCCCTCAGGTTCTCTCTCTTTGTTCTCTCCACTCTTCTCCTTCTCTGCTTCCATCACCACCCAGATACGCATTGAGCTGAGCACAGATTTGGGGACAGGTGCCATAAACAGAATTGTATTCAGTCAGGAATCTTTTTTTTAAAGATGGAGAACCACCTTTCCTTCAATTGTACCAATGAGTACAAATAAGGGAAATCAGTCTTCTATCTTCTAAAATCTTCTAAAATCTTCTTAGTCTTCTAAATCTAAATCTTACAAGGTCGCATTGAACACATGGTGAGAAGATGATTTTCGCTCAGTGCTCATTTGAACTGAATGAAGCTTGAAGGAATCATTAAGTAACTCATTGAAACCTCCGTCAGTCTTCTTCACCACCTGTTGATACGTTGCAGTTGTTTGTCGGCAAATGGCTGGATGTAAACAGGTCCTGTGACGTCCATTATATATACGTCCATGATGACTGATGTGTGTGTTTGTTTGTTTGCCACCCACCCACCCGCTTGGTTCTCTGGTCTCCGGAAAGTCAGCCTGGCACAATCTCAGTCAGTTTCAAGCTTGCAGCGGGCTCGGACAAGCCAGAAGTGTCCGAGCCCCACGCTGAAACAGCTGGCCTGCAACATGTAGCATGAAGCAAGGCGCTGCCAGCGGCTGGGCCCCGGGCATCAGAGCAGTCCAGCAACGCTCCCTCCAGAGACTGGAGGAAACGATGATCTGAAGGCAGGTCAGGGCTTCTATACATAAACTCTCAGAAACAGATGGTGATGACATCATTTGTGATGTCACTGCACATAAGCCCTGCCCAATAACTTGGACTGGTGACATCATTCATGATGTCACTGCACATAAGCCCTGCCCAATAACTTGGACTGGTGACATCATTCATGATGTCACGGCACATAAGCCCTGCCCAAAAACCATGACTGGTAACATCATTCATGATGTCACGGCACATAACCCCTGTCCATTAACCTGGACTGGAGGTTGTAGATTTTCTTATATAATCATACTGTAATTGTATTCAGTTCTGTTTTTTCACACTGAACTTACAATTAGTTTTTTTTATTTTTATGTTATTATTGTTTTTGATGCTGGCAACACTATGATGCCTGGCTGCCTCAGGTTATGAATCGGATCCCACATTCAACAATCAGGTCAGGTCCTTCACTGCTTCCAACACCACCTGTGGAGAAACAACAAGACAGAAAACCTGTCGAAAGAAAAATGAGAAAACCTGTGGAGAGACAAAAAGGGAGAACCTGTGGAGAGACAAAAAGAGAGGTTATGAGTGTTATATGTTAAGGATCCTATTCATAACATCCAGAGGCAACACTATGATGTCACTGATGATGTCACAGGTTTTGAGAGTCAAACATTCTGTGGTGTCATCAGTGACATCATAGTTTTTGCCTCTGGAAGGTTATGAATAGGCTCCTTTCAATACAACAACCATAACCTTTCTTTTGTCTCTCCACAGGTTCTCTCTTTGTCTCTCCACAGGTTCTCTCTTTTGTCTCTCCACAGGTTCTCTCTCTTTTTGTCTCTCCACAGGTTCTCTCTCTTTTTGTCTCTCCACAGGTTCTCTTTCTTTATGTCTCTCCACAGGTTCTCCCCCTTTTTTTTGTCTCTCCTCCGGTGGTGATGGAAACAGTGAAGGAGAACAGGAGAACGTGTTGAGAGACAGTTTAGTGCACAGATCTGGGGACATGAGGAGACAAAAAAGAGAATGAGGGCGAGTGGTGGCTCAGTGGATAGAGCAGCGCCCCATACACAGAGGTTGTATCCTCGCTGCAGCGGCCGCGGGTTCCATTCCGGCCTCAACCCTGTGCTGCATGTCGCCCCCTCCCCCCCCCCCCCCCCCCCTCACGCTATCTTGTCCCACCAAAAAAATAAAGAAGAGAGAACAAATAAAAGTTAAGCAAGAAAACTTGACATGGTGTGCAAGAACCAATTAAACTGTTCTATAGCCTTAAAATGAATAGCAGCATTAATTAATTAGTTAAAAACAAGTTTTAATCACTATATGATCCAATCAGTCATCAGCAATACAATGTCACAGATGATGTCACAGGTTGTGAGAGTCAGTGATATAAATGAGGATCAATGACTTCATCAGTGACATCATAGTGTTGCCTCTGGCAGGTTATGAATAGGATCCTTTGCATTCAACAATCATAACCTCTCTTTTTTTCACCCCTCAGGTTCTCTCTCTTTTGTTCTCTCCACTCTTCTCCTTCTCTGCTTCCATCACCACCCAGATACGCATTGAGCTGAGCACAGATTTGGGGACAGGTGCCATAAACAGAATTGTATTCAGTCAGGAATCTTTTTTTTAAAGATGGAGAACCACCTTTCCTTCAATTGTACCAATGAGTACAAATAAGGGAAATCAGTCTTCTATTTTCTAAAATCTTCTAAAATCTTCTTAGTCTTCTAAATCTAAATCTTACAAGGTCGCATTGAACACATGGTGAGAAGATGATTTTCGCTCAGTGCTCATTTGAACTGAATGAAGCTTGAAGGAATCATTAAGTAACTCATTGAAACCTCCGTCAGTCTTCTTCACCACCTGTTGATACGTTGCAGTTGTTTGTCGGCAAATGGCTGGATGTAAACAGGTCCTGTGACGCCCATTATATATATGTCCATGATGACTGATGTGTGTGTTTGTTTGTTTGCCACCCACCCACCCGCTTGGTTCTCTGGTCTCCGGAAAGTCAGCCTGGCGCAATCTCAGTCAGTTTCGGCTTGCAGCGGGCTCGGACAAGCCAGAAGTGTCCGAGCCCTACGCGAAACAGCTGGCCTGCAACATGTAGCATGAAGCAAGGCGCTGCCAGCGGCTGGGCCCCGGGCATCAGAGCAGTCCAGCAACGCTCCCTCCAGAGACTGGAGGAAACGATGATCTGAAGGCAGGTCAGGGCTTCTATACATAAACTCTCAGAAACAGATGGTGATGACATCATTTGTGATGTCACTGCACATAAGCCCTGCCCAATAATCTTGGACTGGTGACATCATTCATGATGTCACTGCACATAAGCCCTGCCCAATAACTTGGACTGGTGACATCATTCATGATGTCACGGCACATAAGCCCTGCCCAAAAACCATGACTGGTGACATCATTCATGATGTCACGGCACATAACCCCTGTCCATTAACCTGGACTGGAGGTTGTAGATTTTCTTATATAATCATACTGTAATTGTATTCAGTTCTGTTTTTTCACACTGAACTTACAATTAGTTTTTTTTATTTTTATGTTATTATTGTTTTTGATGCTGGCAACACTATGATGCCTGGCTGCCTCAGGTTATGAATCGGATCCCACATTCAACAATCAGGTCAGGTCCTTCACTGCTTCCAACACCACCTGTGGAGAAACAACAAGACAGAAAACCTGTCGAAAGAAAAATGAGAGAAAACCTGTGGAGAGACAAAGAGGAGAACCTGTGGAGAGACAAAAAGAGAGGTTATGAGTGTTATATGTTAAGGATCCTATTCATAACATCCAGAGGCAACACTATGATGTCACTGATGATGTCACAGGTTTTGAGAGTCAAACATTCTGTGGTGTCATCAGTGACATCATAGTTTTTGCCTCTGGAAGGTTATGAATAGGCTCCTTTCAATACAACAACCATAACCTCTCTTTTTGTCTCTCCACAGGTTCTCTCTCTTTTTGTCTCTCCACAGGTTCTCTCTCTTTTTGTCTCTCCACAGGTTCTCTTTCTTTATGTCTCTCCACAGGTTCTCTCTCTTTTTGTCTCTCCACAGGTTCTCCCCCCTTTTTTTGTCTCTCCTCAGGTGGTGATGGAAACAGTGAAGGAGAACAGGAGAACGTGTTGAGAGACAGTTTAGTGCACAGATCTGGGGACATGAGGAGACAAAAAAGAGAGAATGAGGGGCGAGTGGTGGCTCAGTGGATAGAGCAGCGCCCCATACACAGAGGTTGTATCCTCGCTGCAGCGGCCGCTGGGTTCCATTCCGGCCTCAACCCTGTGCTGCATGTCGCCCCCACCCCCACCCTCACGCTATCTTGTCCCACCAAAAACAATAAAGAAGAGAGAACAAATAAAAGTTAAGCAAGAAAACTTGACATGGTGTGCAAGAACCAATTAAACTGTTCTATAGCCTTAAAATGAATAGCAGCATTAATTAATTAGTTAAAAACAACTTTTAATCACTATATGATCCAAGCAGTCATCAGCAATACAATGTCACAGATGATGTCACAGGTTGTGAGAGTCAGTGATATAAATGAGGATCAATGACTTCATCAGTGACATCATAGTGTTGCCTCTGGCAGGTTATGAATAGGATCCTTTTGCATTCAACAATCATAACCTCTCTTTTTCACCCCTCAGGTTCTCTCTCTTTGTTCTCTCCACTCTTCTCCTTCTCTGCTTCCATCACCACCCAGATACGCATTGGGCTGAGCACAGATTTGGGGACAGGTGCCATAAACAGAATTGTATTCAGTCAGGAATATTTTTTTTACAGATGGAGAACCACCTTTCCTTCAATTGTACCAATGAGTACAAATAAGGGAAATCAGTCTTCTATCTTCTAAAATCTTCTAAAATCTTCTTAGTCTTCTAAATCTAAATCTTACAAGGTCGCATTGAACACATGGTGAGAAGATGATTTTCGCTCAGTGCTCATTTGAACTGAATGAAGCTTGAAGGAATCATTAAGTAACTCATTGAAACCTCCGTCAGTCTTCTTCACCACCTGTTGATACGTTGCAGTTGTTTGTCGGCAAATGGCTGGATGTAAACAGGTCCTGTGACGTCCATTATATATACGTCCATGATGACTGATGTGTGTGTTTGTTTGTTTGCCACCCACCCACCCGCTTGGTTCTCTGGTCTCCGGAAAGTCAGCCTGGCGCAATCTCAGTCAGTTTTCGCGCTTGCAGCGGGCTCGGACAAGCCAGAAGTGTCCGAGCCCTACGCTAAACAGCTGGCCTGCAACATGTAGCATGAAGCAGGCGCTGCCAGCGGCTGGGCCCCGGCATCAGAGCAGTCCAGCAACGCTCCCTCCAGAGACTGGAGGAAACGATGATCTGAAGGCAGGTCAGGGCTTCTATACATAAACTCTCAGAAACAGATGGTGATGACATCATTTGTGATGTCACTGCTCATAAGCCCTGCCCAATACCTTGGACTGGTGACATCATTCATGATGTCACGGCACATAAGCCCTGCCCAAAACCATGACTGGTGACATCATTCATGATGTCACGGCACATAACCCCTGTCCATTAACCTGGACTGGAGGTTGTAGATTTTCTTATATAATCATACTGTAATTGTATTCAGTTCTGTTTTTTCACACTGAACTTACAATTAGTTTTTTTTATTTTTATGTTATTATTGTTTTTGATGCTGGCAACACTATGATGCCTGGCTGCCTCAGGTTATGAATCGGATCCCACATTCAACAATCAGGTCAGGTCCTTCACTGCTTCCAACACCACCTGTGGAGAAACAACAAGACAGAAAACCTGTCGAAGAAAAATGAGAGAAAACCTGTGGAGAGACAAAAGAGGAGAACCTGTGGAGAGACAAAAGAGAGGTTATGAGTGTTATATGTTAAGGATCCTATTCATAACATCCAGAGGCAACACTATGATGTCACTGATGATGTCACAGGTTTTGAGAGTCAAACATTCTGTGGTGTCATCAGTGACATCATAGTTTTTGCCTCTGGAAGGTTATGAATAGGCTCCTTTCAATACAACAACCATAACCTTTCTTTTTGTCTCTCCACAGGTTCTCTCTCTTTTTGTCTCTCCACAGGTTCTCTCTTTGTCTCTCCACAGGTTCTCTTTCTTTATGTCTCTCCACAGGTTCTCTCTCTTTGTCTCTCCACAGGTTCTCCCCTTTTTTGTCTCTCCTCAGGTGGTGATGGAAACAGTGAAGGAGAACAGGAGAACGTGTTGAGAGACAGTTTAGTGCACAGATCTGGGGACATGAGGAGACAAAAAAGAGAGAATGAGGGGCGAGTGGTGGCTCAGTGGATAGAGCAGCCCCATACACAGAGGTTGCATCTCGCTGCAGCGGCCGCGGGTTCCATTCCGGCCTCAACCCTGTGCTGCATGTCGCCCCTCATCCCCGGCCCCCCACCCCCACCTCACGCTATCTTGTCCCACCAAAAACAATAAAGAAGAGAGAACAAATAAAAGTTACGCAAGAAAACTTGACATGGTGTGCAAGAACCAATTAAACTGTTCTATAGCCTTAAAATGAATAGCAGCATTAATTAATTAGTTAAAAAAACAACTTTTAATCACTATATGATCCAATCAGTCATCAGCAATACAATGTCACAGATGATGTCACAGGTTGTGAGAGTCAGTGATATAAATGAGGATCAATGACTTCATCAGTGACATCATAGTGTTGCCTCTGGCAGGTTATGAATAGGATCCTTTTGCATTCAACAATCATAACCTCTCTTTTTTCACCCTCAGGTTCTCTCTCTTTTGTTCTCTCCACTCTTCTCCTTCTCTGCTTCCATCACCACCCAGATACGCATTGAGCTGAGCACAGATTTGGGGACAGGTGCCATAAACAGAATTGTATTCAGTCAGGAATCTTTTTTTTAAAGATGGAGAACCACCTTTCCTTCAATTGTACCAATGAGTACAAATAAGGGAAATCAGTCTTCTATCTTCTAAAATCTTCTAAAATCTTCTTAGTCTTCTAAATCTAAATCTTACAAGGTCGCATTGAACACATGGTGAGAAGATGATTTTCGCTCAGTGCTCATTTGAACTGAATGAAGCTTGAAGGAATCATTAAGTAACTCATTGAAACCTCCGTCAGTCTTCTTCACCACCTGTTGATACGTTGCAGTTGTTTGTCGGCAAATGGCTGGATGTAAACAGGTCCTGTGACGTCCATTATATATACGTCCATGATGACTGATGTGTGTGTTTGTTTGTTTGCCACCCACCCACCCGCTTGGTTCTCTGGTCTCCGGAAAGTCAGCCTGGCGCAATCTCAGTCAGTTTTCGGCGCTATGCAGCGGCTCGGACAAGCCAGAAGTGTCCGAGCCCTACGCGAAACAGCTGGCCTGCAACATGTAGCATGAAGCAAGGCGCTGCCAGCGGCTGGGCCCCGGGCATCAGAGCAGTCCAGCAACGCTCCCTCCAGAGACTGGAGGAAACGATGATCTGAAGGCAGGTCAGGGCTTCTATACATAAACTCTCAGAAACAGATGGTGATGACATCATTTGTGATGTCACTGCACATAAGCCCTGCCCAATAACTTGGACTGGTGACATCATTCATGATGTCACGGCACATAACCCCTGTCCATTAACCTGGACTGGAGGTTGTAGATTTTCTTATATAATCATACTGTAATTGTATTCAGTTCTGTTTTTTCACACTGAACTTACAATTAGTTTTTTTTATTTTTTATGTTATTATTGTTTTTGATGCTGGCAACACTATGATGCCTGGCTGCCTCAGGTTATGAATCGGATCCCACATTCAACAATCAGGTCAGGTCCTTCACTGCTTCCAACACCACCTGTGGAGAAACAACAAGACAGAAAACCTGTCGAAAGAAAAAATGAGAGAAAACCTGTGGAGAGACAAAAAGAGAGGTTATGAGTGTTATATGTTAAGGATCCTATTCATAACATCCAGAGGCAACACTATGATGTCACTGATGATGTCACAGGTTTTGAGAGTCAAACATTCTGTGGTGTCATCAGTGACATCATAGTTTTTGCCTCTGGAAGGTTATGAATAGGCTCCTTTCAATACAACAACCATAACCTCTCTTTTTGTCTCTCCACAGGTTCTCTCTCTTTTTGTCTCTCCACAGGTTCTCTCTCTTTTTGTCTCTCCACAGGTTCTCTCTCTTTTTGTCTCTCCACAGGTTCTCTTCTTTATGTCTCTCCACAGGTTCTCCCCCCTTTTTTTGTCTCTCCTCAGGTGGTGATGGAAACAGTGAAGGAGAACAGGAGAACGTGTTGAGAGACAGTTTAGTGCACAGATCTGGGGACATGAGGAGACAAAAAAGAGAGAATGAGGGGCGAGTGGTGGCTCAGTGGATAGAGCAGCGCCCCATACACAGAGGTTGTATCCTCGCTGCAGCGGCTGCGGGTTCCATTCCGGCCTCAACCCTGTGCTGCATGTCGCCCCCCCACCCCCCACCCTCACGCTATCTTGTCCCACCAAAAAAAAAATAAAGAAGAGAGAACAAATAAAAGTTAAGCAAGAAAACTTGACATGGTGTGCAAGAACCAATTAAACTGTTCTATAGCCTTAAAATGAATAGCAGCATTAATTAATTAGTTAAAAAACAAGTTTTAATCACTATATGATCCACTCAGTCATCAGCAATACAATGTCACAGATGATGTCACAGGTTGTGAGAGTCAGTGATATAAATGAGGATCAATGACTTCATCAGTGACATCATAGTGTTGCCTCTGGCAGGTTATGAATAGGATCCTTTTTGCATTCAACAATCATAACCTCTCTTTTTTCACCCCTCAGGTTCTCTCTCTTTTGTTCTCTCCACTCTTCTCCTTCTCTGCTTCCATCACCACCCAGATACGCATTGAGCTGAGCACAGATTTGGGGACAGGTGCCATAAACAGAATTGTATTCAGTCAGGAATCTTTTTTAAAGATGGAGAACCACCTTTCCTTCAATTGTACCAATGAGTACAAATAAGGGAAATCAGTCTTCTATCTTCTAAAATCTTCTAAAATCTTCTTAGTCTTCTAAATCTAAATCTTACAAGGTCGCATTGAACACATGGTGAGAAGATGATTTTCGCTCAGTGCTCATTTGAACTGAATGAAGCTTGAAGGAATCATTAAGTAACTCATTGAAACCTCCGTCAGTCTTCTTCACCACCTGTTGATACGTTGCAGTTGTTTGTCGGCAAATGGCTGGATGTAAACAGGTCCTGTGACGCCCATTATATATACGTCCATGATGACTGATGTGTGTGTTTGTTTGTTTGCCACCCACCCACCCGCTTGGTTCTCTGGTCTCCGGAAAGTCAGCCTGGCGCAATCTCAGTCAGTTTCACTTGCAGTGGGCTCGGACAAGCCAGAAGTGTCCGAGCCCCACGCTAAACAGCTGGCCTGCAACATGTAGCATGAAGCAGCAGCTGCCAGCGGCTGGGCCCCGGGCATCAGAGCAGTCCAGCAACGCTCCCTCCAGAGACTGGAGGAAACGATGATCTGAAGGCAGGTCAGGGCTTCTATACATAAACTCTCAGAAACAGATGGTGATGACATCATTTGTGATGTCACTGCACATAAGCCCTGCCCAATAATCTTGGACTGGTGACATCATTCATGATGTCACGGCACATAACCCCTGTCCATTAACCTGGACTGGAGGTTGTAGATTTTCTTATATAATCATACTGTAATTGTATTCAGTTCTGTTTTTTCACACTGAACTTACAATTAGTTTTTTTTATTTTTTATGTTATTATTGTTTTTGATGCTGGCAACACTATGATGCCTGGCTGCCTCAGGTTATGAATCGGATCCCACATTCAACAATCAGGTCAGGTCCGTCACTGCTTCCAACACCACCTGTGGAGAAACAACAAGACAGAAAACCTGTCGAAAGAAAAATGAGAGAAAACCTGTGGAGAGACAAAGAGGAGAACCTGTGAGAGACAAAAGAGAGGTTATGAGTGTTATATGTTAAGGATCCTATTCATAACATCCAGAGGCAACACTATGATGTCACTGATGATGTCACAGGTTTTGAGAGTCAAACATTCTGTGGTGTCATCAGTGACATCATAGTTTTTGCCTCTGGAAGGTTATGAATAGGCTCCTTTCAATACAACAACCATAACCTCTCTTTTGTCTCCACAGGTTCTCTCTTTTGTCTCTCCACAGGTTCTCTCTTTTTGTCTCTCCACAGGTTCTCTTTCTTTATGTCTCTCCACAGGTTCTCTCTCTTTTTGTCTCTCCACCGGTTCTCTTTCTTTATGTCTCTCCACAGGTTCTCTCTCTTTTTGTCTCTCCACAGGTTCTCCCCCCTTTTTTTGTCTCTCCTCAGGTGGTGATGGAAACAGTGAAGGAGAACAGGAGAACGTGTTGAGAGACAGTTTAGTGCACAGATCTGGGGACATGAGGAGACAAAAAAGAGAGAATGAGGGGCGAGTGGTGGCTCAGTGGATAGAGCAGCGCCCCATACACAGAGGCTGTATCCTCGCTGCAGCGGCATGGGTTCCATTCCGGCCTCAACCCTGTGCTGCATGTCGCCCCCACCCCCACCCTCACGCTTATCTTGTCCCACCAAAAAAATAAAGAAGAGAGAACAAATAAAAGTTAAGCAAGAAAACTTGACATGGTGTCCAAGAACCAATTAAACTGTTCTATAGCCTTAAAATGAATAGCAGCATTAATTAATTAGTTAAAAACAACTTTTAATCACTATATGATCCAATCAGTCATCAGCAATACAATGTCACAGATGATGTCACAGGTTGTGAGAGTCAGTGATATAAATGAGGATCAATGACTTCATCAGTGACATCATAGTGTTGCCTCTGGCAGGTTATGAATAGGATCCTTTTGCATTCAACAATCATAACCTCTCTTTTTTCACCCTCAGGTTCTCTCTCTTTTGTTCTCTCCACTCTTCTCCTTCTCTGCTTCCATCACCACCCAGATACGCATTGAGCTGAGCACAGATTTGGGGACAGGTGCCATAAACAGAATTGTATTCAGTCAGGAATCTTTTTTTTAAAGATGGAGAACCACCTTTCCTTCAATTGTACCAATGAGTACAAATAAGGGAAATCAGTCTTCTATCTTCTAAAATCTTCTAAAATCTTCTTAGTCTTCTAAATCTAAATCTTACAAGGTCGCATTGAACACATGGTGAGAAGATGATTTTCGCTCAGTGCTCATTTGAACTGAATGAAGCTTGAAGGAATCATTAAGTAACTCATTGAAACCTCCGTCAGTCTTCTTCACCACCTGTTGATACGTTGCAGTTGTTTGTCGGCAAATGGCTGGATGTAAACAGGTCCTGTGACGTCCATTATATATACGTCCATGATGACTGATGTGTGTGTTTGTTTGTTTGCCACCCACCCACCCGCTTGGTTCTCTGGTCTCCGGAAAGTCAGCCTGGCGCAATCTCAGTCAGTTTCGCGCTTGCAGCGGGCTCGGACAAGCCAGAAGTGTCCGAGCCCTCACGCGAAACAGCTGGCCTGCAACATGTAGCATGAAGCAAGCGCTGCCAGCGGCTGGGCCCCGGCATCAGAGCAGTCCAGCAACGCTCCCTCCAGAGACTGGAGGAAACGATGATCTGAAGGCAGGTCAGGGCTTCTATACATAAACTCTCAGAAACAGATGGTGATGACATCATTTGTGATGTCACTGCACATAAGCCCTGCCCAATAACTTGGACTGGTGACATCATTCATGATGTCACTGCACATAAGCCCTGTCCATTAACCTGGACTGGAGGTTGTAGATTTTCTTATATAATCATACTGTAATTGTATTCAGTTCTGTTTTTTCACACTGAACTTACAATTAGTTTTTTTTATTTTTTATGTTATTATTGTTTTTGATGCTGGCAACACTATCATGCCTGGCTGCCTCAGGTTATGAATCGGATCCCACATTCAACAATCAGGTCAGGTCCTTCACTGCTTCCAACACCACCTGTGGAGAAACAACAAGACAGAAAACCTGTCGAAAGAAAAAATGAGAGAAAACCTGTGGAGAGACAAAAAGAGGGAGAACCTGTGGAGAGACAAAAAGAGAGGTTATGAGTGTTATATGTTAAGGATCCTATTCATAACATCCAGAGGCAACACTATGATGTCACTGATGATGTCACAGGTTTTGAGAGTCAAACATTCTGTGGTGTCATCAGTGACATCATAGTTTTTGCCTCTGGAAGGTTATGAATAGGCTCCTTTCAATACAACAACCATAACCTCTCTTTTTGTCTCTCCACAGGTTCTCTCTCTTTTTGTCTCTCCACAGGTTCTCTCTTTGTCTCTCCACAGGTTCTCTTTCTTTATGTCTCTCCACAGGTTCTCTCTCTTTGTC
Source organism: Plectropomus leopardus (assembly GCF_026936395.1). Lineage (NCBI taxonomy): Eukaryota > Metazoa > Chordata > Actinopteri > Perciformes > Serranidae > Plectropomus > Plectropomus leopardus. Next base: position 3,851,533 of record NC_142178.1, read on the forward strand.
TCTCCACAGGTTCTCCCCCTTTTTTTGTCTCTCCTCAGGTGGTGATGGAAACAGTGAAGGAGAACAGGAGAACGTGTTGAGAGACAGTTTAGTGCACAGATCTGGGGACATGAGGAGACAAAAAGAGAGAATGAGGGGCGAGTGGTGGCTCAGTGGATAGAGCAGCGCCCCATACACAGAGGTTGCATCCTCGCTGCAGCGGCCGCGGGTTCCATTCCGGCCTCAACCCTGTGCTGCATGTCGCCCCCCCACCCCCCACCCTCACGCTATCTTGTCCCACCAAAAAAAAAATAAAGAAGAGAGAACAAATAAAAGTTAAGCAAGAAAACTTGACATGGTGTGCAAGAACCAATTAAACTGTTCTATAGCCTTAAAATGAATAGCAGCATTAATTAATTAGTTAAAAACAACTTTTAATCACTATATGATCCAATCAGTCATCAGCAATACAATGTCACAGATGATGTCACAGGTTGTGAGAGTCAGTGATATAAATGAGGATCAATGACTTCATCAGTGACATCATAGTGTTGCCTCTGGCAGGTTATGAATAGGATCCTTTTGCATTCAACAATCATAACCTCTCTTTTTTCACCCCTCAGGTTCTCTCTCTTTGTTCTCTCCACTCTTCTCCTTCTCTGCTTCCATCACCACCCAGATACGCATTGAGCTGAGCACAGATTTGGGGACAGGTGCCATAAACAGAATTGTATTCAGTCAGGAATCTTTTTTTTAAAGATGGAGAACCACCTTTCCTTCAATTGTACCAATGAGTACAAATAAGGGAAATCAGTCTTCTATCTTCTAAAATCTTCTAAAATCTTCTTAGTCTTCTAAATCTAAATCTTACAAGGTCGCATTGAACACATGGTGAGAAGATGATTTTCGCTCAGTGCTCATTTGAACTGAATGAAGCTTGAAGGAATCATTAAGTAACTCATTGAAACCTCCGTCAGTCTTCTTCACCACCTGTTGATACGTTGCAGTTGTTTGTCGGCAAATGGCTGGATGTAAACAGGTCCTGTGACGTCCATTATATATACGTCCATGATGACTGATGTGTGTGTTTGTTTGTTTGCCACCCACCCACCCGCTTGGTTCTCTGGTCTCCGGAAAGTCAGCCTGGCGCAATCTCAGTCAGTTTCGCGCTTGCGCAGCGGGCTCGGACAAGCCAGAAGTGTCCGAGCCCTACGCGAAACAGCTGGCCTGCAACATGTAGCATGAAGCAAGGCGCTGCCAGCGGCTGGGCCCCGGGCATCAGAGCAGTCCAGCAACGCTCCCTCCAGAGACTGGAGGAAACGATGATCTGAAGGCAGGTCAGGGCTTCTATACATAAACTCTCAGAAACAGATGGTGATGACATCATTTGTGATGTCACTGCACATAAGCCCTGCCCAATAACTTGGACTGGTGACATCATTCATGATGTCACTGCACATAAGCCCTGCCCAATAACTTGGACTGGTGACATCATTCATGATGTCACAGCACATAAGCCCTGCCCAAAAACCATGACTGGTGACATCATTCATGATGTCACGGCACATAACCCCTGTCCATTAACCTGGACTGGAGGTTGTAGATTTTCTTATATAATCATACTGTAATTGTATTCAGTTCTGTTTTTCACACTGAACTTACAATTAGTTTTTTTATTTTTATGTTATTATTGTTTTTGATGCTGGCAACACTATGATGCCTGGCTGCCTCAGGTTATGAATCGGATCCCACATTCAACAATCAGGTCAGGTCCTTCACTGCTTCCAACACCACCTGTGGAGAAACAACAAGACAGAAAACCTGTCGAAAGAAAAAATGAGAGAAAACCTGTGGAGAGACAAAAAGAGGGAGAACCTGTGGAGAGACAAAAAGAGAGGTTATGAGTGTTATATGTTAAGGATCCTATTCATAACATCCAGAGGCAACACTATGATGTCACTGATGATGTCACAGGTTTTGAGAGTCAAACATTCTGTGGTGTCATCAGTGACATCATAGTTTTTGCCTCTGGAAGGTTATGAATAGGCTCCTTTCAATACAACAACCATAACCTCTCTTTTTGTCTCTCCACAGGTTCTCTCTCTTTTTGTCTCTCCACAGGTTCTCTCTTTGTCTCTCCACAGGTTCTCTTTCTTTATGTCTCTCCACAGGTTCTCTCTCTTTGTCTCTCCACAGGTTCTCCCCCTTTTTTTTGTCTCTCCTCCGGTGGTGATGGAAACAGTGAAGGAGAACAGGAGAACGTGTTGAGAGACAGTTTAGTGCACAGATCTGGGGACATGAGGAGACAAAAAAGAGAGAATGAGGGGCGAGTGGTGGCTCAGTGGATAGAGCAGCGCCCCATACACAGAGGTTGTATCCTCGCTGCAGCGGCCGCGGGTTCCATTCCGGCCTCAACCCTGTGCTGCATGTCGCCCCCCCACCCCCCACCCTCACGCTATCTTGTCCCACCAAAAAAAAAATAAAGAGAGAACAAATAAAAGTTAAGCAAGAAAACTTGACATGGTGTGCAAGAACCAATTAAACTGTTCTATAGCCTTAAAATGAATAGCAGCATTAATTAATTAGGTAAAGAACAAGTTTTAATCACTATATGATCCAATCAGTCATCAGCAATACAATGTCACAGATGATGTCACAGGTTGTGAGAGTCAGTGATATAAATGAGGATCAATGACTTCATCAGTGACATCATAGTGTTGCCTCTGGCAGGTTATGAATAGGATCCTTTTGCATTCAACAATCATAACCTCTCTTTTTTCACCCTCAGGTTCTCTCTCTTTGTTCTCTCCACTCTTCTCCTTCTCTGCTTCCATCACCACCCAGATACGCATTGAGCTGAGCACAGATTTGGGGACAGGTGCCATAAACAGAATTGTATTCAGTCAGGAATCTTTTTTAAAGATGGAGAACCACCTTTCCTTCAATTGTACCAATGAGTACAAATAAGGGAAATCAGTCTTCTATCTTCTAAAATCTTCTAAAATCTTCTTAGTCTTCTAAATCTAAATCTTACAAGGTCGCATTGAACACATGGTGAGAAGATGATTTTCGCTCAGTGCTCATTTGAACTGAATGAAGCTTGAAGGAATCATTAAGTAACTCATTGAAACCTCCGTCAGTCTTCTTCACCACCTGTTGATACGTTGCAGTTGTTTGTCGGCAAATGGCTGGATGTAAACAGGTCCTGTGACGTCCATTATATATAAGTCCATGATGACTGATGTGTGTGTTTGTTTGTTTGCCACCCACCCACCCGCTTGGTTCTCTGGTCTCCGGAAAGTCAGCCTGGCGCAATCTCAGTCAGTTTCAAGCTTGCGCGGGCTCGGACAAGCCAGAAGTGTCCGAGCCCTACGCTAAACAGCTGGCCTGCAACATGTAGCATGAAGCAAGGCGCTGCCAGCGGCTGGGCCCCGGGCATCAGAGCAGTCCAGCAACGCTCCCTCCAGAGACTGGAGGAAACGATGATCTGAAGGCAGGTCAGGGCTTCTATACATAAACTCTCAGAAACAGATGGTGATGACATCATTTGTGATGTCACTGCACATAAGCCCTGCCCAATACCTTGGACTGGTGACATCATTCATGATGTCACTGCACATAAGCCCTGCCCAATACCTTGGACTGGTGACATCATTCATGATGTCACGGCACATAAGCCCTGCCCAAAACCATGACTGGTGACATCATTCATGATGTCACGGCACATAACCCCTGTCCATTAACCTGGACTGGAGGTTGTAGATTTTCTTATATAATCATACTGTAATTGTATTCAGTTCTGTTTTTTCACACTGAACTTACAATTAGTTTTTTTTATTTTTTATGTTATTATTGTTTTTGATGCTGGCAACACTATGATGCCTGGCTGCCTCAGGTTATGAATCGGATCCCACATTCAACAATCAGGTCAGGTCCTTCACTGCTTCCAACACCACCTGTGGAGAAACAACAAGACAGAAAACCTGTCGAAAGAAAAATGAGAGAAAACCTGTGGAGAGACAAAAAGAGGGAGAACCTGTGGAGAGACAAAAAGAGAGGTTATGAGTGTTATATGTTAAGGATCCTATTCATAACATCCAGAGGCAACACTATGATGTCACTGATGATGTCACAGGTTTTGAGAGTCAAACATTCTGTGGTGTCATCAGTGACATCATAGTTTTTGCCTCTGGAAGGTTATGAATAGGCTCCTTTCAATACAACAACCATAACCTTTCTTTTTGTCTCTCCACAGGTTCTCTCTCTTTTTGTCTCTCCACAGGTTCTCTCTTTGTCTCTCCACAGGTTCTCTTTCTTTATGTCTCTCCACAGGTTCTCTCTCTTTATGTCTCTCCACAGGTTCTCCCCCCTTTTTTTGTCTCTCCTCAGGTGGTGATGGAAACAGTGAAGGAGAACAGGAGAACGTGTTGAGAGACAGTTTAGTGCACAGATCTGGGGACATGAGGAGACAAAAAAGAGAGAATGAGGGGCGAGTGGTGGCTCAGTGGATAGAGCAGCGCCCCATACACAGAGGTTGCATCCTCGCTGCAGCGGCCGCGGGTTCCATTCTGGCCTCAACCCTGTGCTGCATGTCGCCCCCCATCCCCGGCCCCCCACCCCCACCCTCACGCTATCTTGTCCCACCAAAAAAAAATAAAGAAGAGAGAACAAATAAAAGTTAAGCAAGAAAACTTGACATGGTGTGCAAGAACCAATTAAACTGTTCTATAGCCTTAAAATGAATAGCAGCATTAATTAATTAGTTAAAAAACAACTTTTAATCACTATATGATCCAATCAGTCATCAGCAATACAATGTCACAGATGATGTCACAGGTTGTGAGAGTCAGTGATATAAATGAGGATCAATGACTTCATCAGTGACATCATAGTGTTGCCTCTGGCAGGTTATGAATAGGATCCTTTTGCATTCAACAATCATAACCTCTCTTTTTTCACCCCTCAGGTTCTCTCTCTTTGTTCTCTCCACTCTTCTCCTTCTCTGCTTCCATCACCACCCAGATACGCATTGAGCTGAGCACAGATTTGGGGACAGGTGCCATAAACAGAATTGTATTCAGTCAGGAATCTTTTTTTTAAAGATGGAGAACCACCTTTCCTTCAATTGTACCAATGAGTACAAATAAGGGAAATCAGTCTTCTATCTTCTAAAATCTTCTAAAATCTTCTTAGTCTTCTAAATCTAAATCTTACAAGGTCGCATTGAACACATGGTGAGAAGATGATTTTCGCTCAGTGCTCATTTGAACTGAATGAAGCTTGAAGGAATCATTAAGTAACTCATTGAAACCTCCGTCAGTCTTCTTCACCACCTGTTGATACGTTGCAGTTGTTTGTCGGCAAATGGCTGGATGTAAACAGGTCCTGTGACGTCCATTATATATACGTCCATGATGACTGATGTGTGTGTTTGTTTGTTTGCCACCCACCCACCCGCTTGGTTCTCTGGTCTCCGGAAAGTCAGCCTGGCAATCTCAGTCAGTTTTGCTATGCAGCGGGCTCCGGACAAGCCAGAAGTGTCCGAGCCCTACGCTGAAACAGCTGGCCTGCAACATGTAGCATGAAGCAAAGGCGCTGCCAGCTGCTGGGCCCCGGGCATCAGAGCAGTCCAGCAACGCTCCCTCCAGAGACTGGAGGAAACGATGATCTGAAGGCAGGTCAGGGCTTCTATACATAAACTCTCAGAAACAGATGGTGATGACATCATTTGTGATGTCACTGCACATAAGCCCTGCCCAATAACTTGGACTGGTGACATCATTCATGATGTCACGGCACATAACCCCTGTCCATTAACCTGGACTGGAGGTTGTAGATTTTCTTATATAATCATACTGTAATTGTATTCAGTTCTGTTTTTTCACACTGAACTTACAATTAGTTTTTTTATTTTTATGTTATTATTGTTTTTGATGCTGGCAACACTATGATGCCTGGCTGCCTCAGGTTATGAATCGGATCCCACATTCAACAATCAGGTCAGGTCCTTCACTGCTTCCAACACCACCTGTGGAGAAACAACAAGACAGAAAACCTGTCGAAAGAAAAATGAGAAAAAACCTGTGGAGAGACAAAAAGAATGAGAACCTGTGGAGAGACAAAAAGAGAGGTTATGAGTGTTATATGTTAAGGATCCTATTCATAACATCCAGAGGCAACACTATGATGTCACTGATGATGTCACAGGTTTTGAGAGTCAAACATTCTGTGGTGTCATCAGTGACATCATAGTTTTTGCCTCTGGAAGGTTATGAATAGGAAACTTTCAATACAACAACCATAACCTCTCTTTTGTCTCTCCACAGGTTCTCTCTTTTGTCTCTCCACAGGTTCTCTCTCTTTGTCTCTCCACAGGTTCTCTTTCTTTATGTCTCTCCACAGGTTCTCTCTCTTTTGTCTCTCCACAGGTTCTCCCCCCTTTTTTTGTCTCTCCTCAGGTGGTGATGGAAACAGTGAAGGAGAACAGGAGAACGTGTTGAGAGACAGTTTAGTGCACAGATCTGGGGACATGAGGAGACAAAAAGAGAGAATGAGGGGCAGTGGTGGCTCAGTGGATAGAGCAGCGCCCCATACACAGAGGTTGTATCCTCGCTGCAGCGGCCGCGGGTTCCATTCCGGCCTCAACCCTGTGCTGCATGTCGCCCCCACCCCCACCCTCACGCTATCTTGTCCCACCAAAAAAATAAAGAAGAGAGAACAAATAAAAGTTAAGCAAGAAAACTTGACATGGTGTGCAAGAACCAATTAAACTGTTCTATAGCCTTAAAATGAATAGCAGCATTAATTAATTAGTTAAAAAACAAGTTTTAATCACTATATGATCCACTCAGTCATCAGCAATACAATGTCACAGATGATGTCACAGGTTGTGAGAGTCAGTGATATAAATGAGGATCAATGACTTCATCAGTGACATCATAGTGTTGCCTCTGGCAGGTTATGAATAGGATCCTTTTGCATTCAACAATCATAACCTCTCTTTTTTCACCCCTCAGGTTCTCTCTCTTTTGTTCTCTCCACTCTTCTCCTTCTCTGCTTCCATCACCACCCAGATACGCATTGAGCTGAGCACAGATTTGGGGACAGGTGCCATAAACAGAATTGTATTCAGTCAGGAATCTTTTTTAAAGATGGAGAACCACCTTTCCTTCAATTGTACCAATGAGTACAAATAAGGGAAATCAGTCTTCTATCTTCTAAAATCTTCTAAAATCTTCTTAGTCTTCTAAATCTAAATCTTACAAGGTCGCATTGAACACATGGTGAGAAGATGATTTTCGCTCAGTGCTCATTTGAACTGAATGAAGCTTGAAGGAATCATTAAGTAACTCATTGAAACCTCCGTCAGTCTTCTTCACCACCTGTTGATACGTTGCAGTTGTTTGTCGGCAAATGGCTGGATGTAAACAGGTCCTGTGACGTCCATTATATATACGTCCATGATGACTGATGTGTGTGTTTGTTTGTTTGCCACCCACCCACCCGCTTGGTTCTCTGGTCTCCGGAAAGTCAGCCTGGCGCAATCTCAGTCAGTTTCGCGCTTGCGCAGCGGGCTCGGACAAGCCAGAAGTGTCCGAGCCCTACGCTAAACAGCTGGCCTGCAACATGTAGCATGAAGCAAGGCGCTGCCAGCGGCTGGGCCCCGGGCATCAGAGCAGTCCAGCAACGCTCCCTCCAGAGACTGGAGGAAACGATGATCTGAAGGCAGGTCAGGGCTTCTATACATAAACTCTCAGAAACAGATGGTGATGACATCATTTGTGATGTCACTGCACATAAGCCCTGCCCAATACCTTGGACTGGTGACATCATTCATGATGTCACGGCACATAAGCCCTGCCCAAATCCATGACTGGTGACATCATTCATGGTGTCACGGCACATATCCCCTGTCCATTAACCTGGACTGGAGGTTGTAGATTTTCTTATATAATCATACTGTAAATGTATTCAGTTCTGTTTTTCACACTGAACTTACAATTAGTTTTTTTATTTTTATGTTATTATTGTTTTTGATGCTGGCAACACTATGATGCCTGGCTGCCTCAGGTTATGAATCGGATCCCACATTCAACAATCAGGTCAGGTCCTTCACTGCTTCCAACACCACCTGTGGAGAAACAACAAGACAGAAAACCTGTCGAAAGAAAAAATGAGAGAAAACCTGTGGAGAGACAAAAAGAGGGAGAACCTGTGGAGAGACAAAAAGAGAGGTTATGAGTGTTATATGTTAAGGATCCTATTCATAACATCCAGAGGCAACACTATGATGTCACTGATGATGTCACAGGTTTTGAGAGTCAAACATTCTGTGGTGTCATCAGTGACATCATAGTTTTTGCCTCTGGAAGGTTATGAATAGGCTCCTTTCAATACAACAACCATAACCTTTCTTTTTGTCTCTCCACAGGTTCTCTCTCTTTTTGTCTCTCCACAGGTTCTCTCTCTTTTTGTCTCTCCACAGGTTCTCTTTCTTTATGTCTCTCCACAGGTTCTCTCTCTTTTGTCTCTCCACAGGTTCTCCCCCCTTTTTTGTCTCTCCTCAGGTGGTGATGGAAACAGTGAAGGAGAACAGGAGAACGTGTTGAGAGACAGTTTAGTGCACAGATCTGGGGACATGAGGAGACAAAAGAGAGAATGAGGGGCAGTGGTGGCTCAGTGGATAGAGCAGCGCCCCATACACAGAGGTTGCATCCTCGCTGCAGCGGCCATGGGTTCCATTCCGGCCTCAACCCTGTGCTGCATGTCGCCCCCACCCCCACCCTCACGCTATCTTGTCCCACCAAAAACAATAAAGAAGAGAGAACAAATAAAAGTTACGCAAGAAAACTTGACATGGTGTGCAAGAACCAATTAAACTGTTCTATAGCCTTAAAATGAATAGCAGCATTAATTAATTAGTTAAAAAAACAACTTTTAATCACTATATGATCCAATCAGTCATCAGCAATACAATGTCACAGATGATGTCACAGGTTGTGAGAGTCAGTGATATAAATGAGGATCAATGACTTCATCAGTGACATCATAGTGTTGCCTCTGGCAGGTTATGAATAGGATCCTTTTGCATTCAACAATCATAACCTCTCTTTTTTCACCCTCAGGTTCTCTCTCTTTGTTCTCTCCACTCTTCTCCTTCTCTCCTTCCATCACCACCCAGATACGCATTGAGCTGAGCACAGATTTGGGGACAGGTGCCATAAACAGAATTGTATTCAGTCAGGAATCTTTTTTAAAGATGGAGAACCACCTTTCCTTCAATTGTACCAATGAGTACAAATAAGGGAAATCAGTCTTCTATCTTCTAAAATCTTCTAAAATCTTCTTAGTCTTCTAAATCTAAATCTTACAAGGTCGCATTGAACACATGGTGAGAAGATGATTTTCGCTCAGTGCTCATTTGAACTGAATGAAGCTTGAAGGAATCATTAAGTAACTCATTGAAACCTCCGTCAGTCTTCTTCACCACCTGTTGATACGTTGCAGTTGTTTGTCGGCAAATGGCTGGATGTAAACAGGTCCTGTGACGTCCATTATATATAAGTCCATGATGACTGATGTGTGTGTTTGTTTGTTTGCCACCCACCCACCCGCTTGGTTCTCTGGTCTCCGGAAAGTCAGCCTGGCGCAATCTCAGTCAGTTTCGGCGCTTGCGCGGGCTCGGACAAGCCAGAAGTGTCCGAGCCCCACGTGAAACAGCTGGCCTGCAACATGTAGCATGAAGCAAAGGCGCTGCCAGCGGCTGGGCCCCGGGCATCAGAGCAGTCCAGCAACGCTCCTCCAGAGACTGGAGGAAACGATGATCTGAAGGCAGGTCAGGGCTTCTATACATAAACTCTCAGAAACAGATGGTGATGACATCATTTGTGATGTCACTGCACATAAGCCCTGCCCAATACCTTGGACTGGTGACATCATTCATGATGTCACTGCACATAAGCCCTGCCCAATACCTTGGACTGGTGACATCATTCATGATGTCACGGCACATAAGCCCTGCCCAAAAACCATGACTGGTGACATCATTCATGATGTCACGGCACATAACCCCTGTCCATTAACCTGGACTGGAGGTTGTAGATTTTCTTATATAATCATACTGTAATTGTATTCAGTTCTGTTTTTTCACACTGAACTTACAATTAGTTTTTTATTTTTATGTTATTATTGTTTTTGATGCTGGCAACACTATGATGCCTGGCTGCCTCAGGTTATGAATCGGATCCCACATTCAACAATCAGGTCAGGTCCTTCACTGCTTCCAACACCACCTGTGGAGAAACAACAAGACAGAAAACCTGTCGAAAGAAAAATGAGAGAAAACCTGTGGAGAGACAAAAAGAGGGAGAACCTGTGGAGAGACAAAAAGAGAGGTTATGAGTGTTATATGTTAAGGATCCTATTCATAACATCCAGAGGCAACACTATGATGTCACTGATGATGTCACAGGTTTTGAGAGTCAAACATTCTGTGGTGTCATCAGTGACATCATAGTTTTTGCCTCTGGAAGGTTATGAATAGGCTCCTTTCAATACAACAACCATAACCTTTCTTTTTGTCTCTCCACAGGTTCTCTCTCTTTTTGTCTCTCCACAGGTTCTCTCTCTTTTTGTCTCTCCACAGGTTCTCTTTCTTTATGTCTCTCCACAGGTTCTCTCTCTTTTTGTCTCTCCACAGGTTCTCCCCCCTTTTTTTGTCTCTCCTCAGGTGGTGATGGAAACAGTGAAGGAGAACAGGAGAACGTGTTGAGAGACAGTTTAGTGCACAGATCTGGGGACATGAGGAGACAAAAAAGAGAGAATGAGGGGCGAGTGGTGGCTCAGTGGATAGAGCAGCGCCCCATACACAGAGGTTGCATCCTCGCTGCAGCGGCCGCGGGTTCCATTCCGGCCTCAACCCTGTGCTGCATGTCGCCCCCCCACCCCCCACCCTCACGCTATCTTGTCCCACCAAAAAAAAAATAAAGAAGAGAGAACAAATAAAAGTTAAGCAAGAAAACTTGACATGGTGTGCAAGAACCAATTAAACTGTTCTATAGCCTTAAAATGAATAGCAGCATTAATTAATTAGTTAAAAAACAAGTTTTAATCACTATATGATCCACTCAGTCATCAGCAATACAATGTCACAGATGATGTCACAGGTTGTGAGAGTCAGTGATATAAATGAGGATCAATGACTTCATCAGTGACATCATAGTGTTGCCTCTGGCAGGTTATGAATAGGATCCTTTTTGCATTCAACAATCATAACCTCTCTTTTTTTCACCCCTCAGGTTCTCTCTCTTTTGTTCTCTCCACTCTTCTCCTTCTCTGCTTCCATCACCACCCAGATACGCATTGAGCTGAGCACAGATTTGGGGACAGGTGCCATAAACAGAATTGTATTCAGTCAGGAATCTTTTTTTTAAAGATGGAGAACCACCTTTCCTTCAATTGTACCAATGAGTACAAATAAGGGAAATCAGTCTTCTATCTTCTAAAATCTTCTAAAATCTTCTTAGTCTTCTAAATCTAAATCTTACAAGGTCGCATTGAACACATGGTGAGAAGATGATTTTCGCTCAGTGCTCATTTGAACTGAATGAAGCTTGAAGGAATCATTAAGTAACTCATTGAAACCTCCGTCAGTCTTCTTCACCACCTGTTGATACGTTGCAGTTGTTTGTCGGCAAATGGCTGGATGTAAACAGGTCCTGTGACGTCCATTATATATACGTCCATGATGACTGATGTGTGTGTTTGTTTGTTTGCCACCCACCCACCCGCTTGGTTCTCTGGTCTCCGGAAAGTCAGCCTGGCGCAATCTCAGTCAGTTTCGCGCTTGCAGCGGGCTCGGACAAGCCAGAAGTGTCCGAGCCCTCACGCTAAACAGCTGGCCTGCAACATGTAGCATGAAGCAGGCGCTGCCAGCGGCTGGGCCCCGGGCATCAGAGCAGTCCAGCAACGCTCCTCCAGAGGCTGGAGGAAACGATGATCTGAAGGCAGGTCAGGGCTTCTATACATAAACTCTCAGAAACAGATGGTGATGACATCATTTGTGATGTCACTGCACATAAGCCCTGCCCAATAACTTGGACTGGTGACATCATTCATGATGTCACTGCACATAAGCCCTGCCCAATAACTTGGACTGGTGACATCATTCATGATGTCACGGCACATAAGCCCTGCCCAAAAACCATGACTGGTGACATCATTCATGATGTCACGGCACATAACCCCTGTCCATTAACCTGGACTGGAGGTTGTAGATTTTCTTATATAATCATACTGTAATTGTATTCAGTTCTGTTTTTTCACACTGAACTTACAATTAGTTTTTTTTATTTTTTATGTTATTATTGTTTTTGATGCTGGCAACACTATGATGCCTGGCTGCCTCAGGTTATGAATCGGATCCCACATTCAACAATCAGGTCAGGTCCTTCACTGCTTCCAACACCACCTGTGGAGAAACAACAAGACAGAAAACCTGTCGAAAGAAAAAATGAGAGAAAACCTGTGGAGAGACAAAAAGAGGGAGAACCTGTGGAGAGACAAAAAGAGAGGTTATGAGTGTTATATGTTAAGGATCCTATTCATAACATCCAGAGGCAACACTATGATGTCACTGATGATGTCACAGGTTTTGAGAGTCAAACATTCTGTGGTGTCATCAGTGACATCATAGTTTTTGCCTCTGGAAGGTTATGAATAGGCTCCTTTCAATACAACAACCATAACCTTTCTTTTTGTCTCTCCACAGGTTCTCTCTCTTTTTGTCTCTCCACAGGTTCTCTCTCTTTTTGTCTCTCCACAGGTTCTCTTTCTTTATGTCTCTCCACAGGTTCTCTCTCTTTTTGTCTCTCCACAGGTTCTCTTTCTTTATGTCTCTCCACAGGTTCTCTCTCTTTTTGTCTCTCCACAGGTTCTCCCCCCTTTTTTTGTCTCTCCTCAGGTGGTGATTTAAACAGTGAAGGAGAACAGGAGAACGTGTTGAGAGACAGTTTAGTGCACAGATCTGGGGACATGAGGAGACAAAAAAGAGAGAATGAGGGGCGAGTGGTGGCTCAGTGGATAGAGCAGCGCCCCATACACAGAGGTTGTATCCTCGCTGCAGCGGCCGCGGGTTCCATTCCGGCCTCAACCCTGTGCTGCATGTCGCCCCCCACCCACCCACCCTCACGCTATCTTGTCCCACCAAAAAAAATAAAGAAGAGAGAACAAATAAAAGTTAAGCAAGAAAACTTGACATGGTGTGCAAGAACCAATTAAACTGTTCTATAGCCTTAAAATGAATAGCAGCATTAATTAATTAGTTAAAAACAACTTTTAATCACTATATGATCCAATCAGTCATCAGCAATACAATGTCACAGATGATGTCACAGGTTGTGAGAGTCAGTGATATAAATGAGGATCAATGACTTCATCAGTGACATCATAGTGTTGCCTCTGGCAGGTTATGAATAGGATCCTTTTTGCATTCAACAATCATAACCTCTCTTTTTTTCACCCCTCAGGTTCTCTCTTTTGTTCTCTCCACTCTTCTCCTTCTCTGCTTCCATCACCACCCAGATACGCATTGAGCTGAGCACAGATTTGGGGACAGGTGCCATAAACAGAATTGTATTCAGTCAGGAATCTTTTTTTTAAAGATGGAGAACCACCTTTCCTTCAATTGTACCAATGAGTACAAATAAGGGAAATCAGTCTTCTATCTTCTAAAATCTTCTAAAATCTTCTTAGTCTTCTAAATCTAAATCTTACAAGGTCGCATTGAACACATGGTGAGAAGATGATTTTCGCTCAGTGCTCATTTGAACTGAATGAAGCTTGAAGGAATCATTAAGTAACTCATTGAAACCTCCGTCAGTCTTCTTCACCACCTGTTGATACGTTGCAGTTGTTTGTCGGCAAATGGCTGGATGTAAACAGGTCCTGTGACGTCCATTATATATACGTCCATGATGACTGATGTGTGTGTTTGTTTGTTTGCCACCCACCCACCCGCTTGGTTCTCTGGTCTCCGGAAAGTCAGCCTGGCGCAATCTCAGTCAGTTTCGCGCTTGCGCAGAGCTCGGACAAGCCAGAAGTGTCCGAGCCCTACGCGAAACAGCTGGCCTGCAACATGTAGCATGAAGCAAGCGCTGCCAGCAGCTGGGCCCCGGGCATCAGAGCAGTCCAGCAACGCCTCCTCCAGAGACTGGAGGAAACGATGATCTGAAGGCAGGTCAGGGCTTCTATACATAAACTCTCAGAAACAGATGGTGATGACATCATTTGTGATGTCACTGCACATAAGCCCTGCCCAATAACTTGGACTGGTGACATCATTCATGATGTCACGGCACATAACCCCTGTCCATTAACCTGGACTGGAGGTTGTAGATTTTCTTATATAATCACACTGTAATTGTATTCAGTTCTGTTTTTTCACACTGAACTTACAATTAGTTTTTTTTATTTTTTATGTTATTATTGTTTTTGATGCTGGCAACACTATGATGCCTGGCTGCCTCAGGTTATGAATCGGATCCCACATTCAACAATCAGGTCAGGTCCTTCACTGCTTCCAACACCACCTGTGGAGAAACAACAAGACAGAAAACCTGTCGAAAGAAAAAATGAGAGAAAACCTGTGGAGAGACAAAAAGAGGGAGAACCTGTGGAGAGACAAAAAGAGAGGTTATGAGTGTTATATGTTGGGATCCTATTCATAACATCCAGAGGCAACACTATGATGTCACTGATGATGTCACAGGTTTTGAGAGTCAAACATTCTGTGGTGTCATCAGTGACATCATAGTTTTTGCCTCTGGAAGGTTATGAATAGGCTCCTTTCAATACAACAACCATAACCTCTCTTTTTGTCTCTCCACAGGTTCTCTCTCTTTTTGTCTCTCCACAGGTTCTCTCTCTTTTTGTCTCTCCACAGGTTCTCTTTCTTTATGTCTCTCCACAGGTTCTCTCTCTTTTTGTCTCTCCACAGGTTCTCCCCCCTTTTTTTGTCTCTCCTCAGGTGGTGATGGAAACAGTGAAGGAGAACAGGAGAACGTGTTGAGAGACAGTTTAGTGCACAGATCTGGGGACATGAGGAGACAAAAAGAGAGAATGAGGGCGAGTGGTGGCTCAGTGGATAGAGCAGCGCCCCATACACAGAGGTTGTATCCTCGCTGCAGCGGCTGCGGGTTCCATTCCGGCCTCAACCCTGAGCTGCATGTCGCCCCCCCATCCCCGGCCCCCACCCCCACCCTCACGCTATCTTGTCCCACCAAAAAAATAAAGAAGAGAGAACAAATAAAAGTTAAGCAAGAAAACTTGACATGGTGTGCAAGAACCAATTAAACTGTTCTATAGCCTTAAAATGAATAGCAGCATTAATTAATTAGTTAAAAACAAGTTTTAATCACTATATGATCCAATCAGTCATCAGCAATACAATGTCACAGATGATGTCACAGGTTGTGAGAGTCAGTGATATAAATGAGGATCAATGACTTCATCAGTGACATCATAGTGTTGCCTCTGGCAGGTTATGAATAGGATCCTTTGCATTCAACAATCATAACCTCTCTTTTTTTCACCCCTCAGGTTCTCTCTCTTTTGTTCTCTCCACTCTTCTCCTTCTCTGCTTCCATCACCACCCAGATACGCATTGAGCTGAGCACAGATTTGGGGACAGGTGCCATAAACAGAATTGTATTCAGTCAGGAATCTTTTTTTTAAAGATGGAGAACCACCTTTCCTTCAATTGTACCAATGAGTACAAATAAGGGAAATCAGTCTTCTATCTTCTAAAATCTTCTAAAATCTTCTTAGTCTTCTAAATCTAAATCTTACAAGGTCGCATTGAACACATGGTGAGAAGATGATTTTCGCTCAGTGCTCATTTGAACTGAATGAAGCTTGAAGGAATCATTAAGTAACTCATTGAAACCTCCGTCAGTCTTCTTCACCACCTGTTGATACGTTGCAGTTGTTTGTCGGCAAATGGCTGGATGTAAACAGGTCCTGTGGCGTCCATTATATATACGTCCATGATGACTGATGTGTGTGTTTGTTTGTTTGCCACCCACCCACCCGCTTGGTTCTCTGGTCTCCGGAAAGTCAGCCTGGCGCAATCTCAGTCAGTTTCAAGGCTTGCAGCGGGCTCGGACAAGCCAGAAGTGTCCGAGCCCCACGCCAAACAGCTGGCCTGCAACATGTAGCATGAAGCAAGGCGCTGCCAGCGCTGGGCCCCGGCATCAGAGCAGTCCAGCAACGCTCCCTCCAGAGACTGGAGGAA
This sequence comes from Plectropomus leopardus, assembly GCF_026936395.1. NCBI lineage: Eukaryota > Metazoa > Chordata > Actinopteri > Perciformes > Serranidae > Plectropomus > Plectropomus leopardus. The sequence continues at coordinate 3,867,803 of NC_142178.1, forward strand.
ACGATGATCTGAAGGCAGGTCAGGGCTTCTATACATAAACTCTCAGAAACAGATGGTGATGACATCATTTGTGATGTCACTGCACATAAGCCCTGCCCAATAACTTGGACTGGTGACATCATTCATGATGTCACAGCACATAAGCCCTGCCCAAAAACCATGACTGGTGACATCATTCATGATGTCACGGCACATAACCCCTGTCCATTAACCTGGACTGGAGTTTGTAGATTTTCTTATATAATCATACTGTAATTGTATTCAGTTCTGTTTTTCACACTGAACTTACAATTAGTTTTTTATTTTTATGTTATTATTGTTTTTGATGCTGGCAACACTATCATGCCTGGCTGCCTCAGGTTATGAATCGGATCCCACATTCAACAATCAGGTCAGGTCCTTCACTGCTTCCAACACCACCTGTGGAGAAACAACAAGACAGAAAACCTGTCGAAAGAAAAAATGAGAGAAAACCTGTGGAGAGACAAAGAGGAGAACCTGTGGAGAGACAAAAGAGAGGTTATGAGTGTTATATGTTAAGGATCCTATTCATAACATCCAGAGGCAACACTATGATGTCACTGATGATGTCACAGGTTTTGAGAGTCAAACATTCTGTGGTGTCATCAGTGACATCATAGTTTTTGCCTCTGGAAGGTTATGAATAGGCTCCTTTCAATACAACAACCATAACCTCTTTTTGTCTCTCCACAGGTTCTCTCTCTTTTTGTCTCTCCACAGGTTCTCTCTCTTTTTGTCTCTCCACAGGTTCTCTTTCTTTATGTCTCTCCACAGGTTCTCTCTCTTTTTGTCTCTCCACAGGTTCTCCCCCCTTTTTTTGTCTCTCCTCAGGTGGTGATGGAAACAGTGAAGGAGAACAGGAGAACGTGTTGAGAGACAGTTTAGTGCACAGATCTGGGGACATGAGGAGACAAAAAGAGAGAATGAGGGGCGAGTGGTGGCTCAGTGGATAGAGCAGCCTCCATACACAGAGGTTGTATCCTCGCTGCAGCGGCTGCGGGTTCCATTCCGGCCTCAACCCTGAGCTGCATGTCGCCCCCATCCCCGGCCCCCCACCCCCACCCTCACGCTATCTTGTCCCACCAAAAAAATAAAGAAGAGAGAACAAATAAAAGTTAAGCAAGAAAACTTGACATGGTGTGCAAGAACCAATTAAACTGTTCTATAGCCTTAAAATGAATAGCAGCATTAATTAATTAGTTAAAAACAAGTTTTAATCACTATATGATCCACTCAGTCATCAGCAATACAATGTCACAGATGATGTCACAGGTTGTGAGAGTCAGTGATATAAATGAGGATCAATGACTTCATCAGTGACATCATAGTGTTGCCTCTGGCAGGTTATGAATAGGATCCTTTTTGCATTCAACAATCATAACCTCTCTTTTTTTCACCCCTCAGGTTCTCTCTCTTTTGTTCTCTCCACTCTTCTCCTTCTCTGCTTCCATCACCACCCAGATACGCATTGAGCTGAGCACAGATTTGGGGACAGGTGCCATAAACAGAATTGTATTCAGTCAGGAATCTTTTTTTAAAGATGGAGAACCACCTTTCCTTCAATTGTACCAATGAGTACAAATAAGGAAATCAGTCTTCTATCTTCTAAAATCTTCTAAAATCTTCTTAGTCTTCTAAATCTAAATCTTACAAGGTCGCATTGAACACATGGTGAGAAGATGATTTTCGCTCAGTGCTCATTTGAACTGAATGAAGCTTGAAGGAATCATTAAGTAACTCATTGAAACCTCCGTCAGTCTTCTTCACCACCTGTTGATACGTTGCAGTTGTTTGTCGGCAAATGGCTGGATGTAAACAGGTCCTGTGACGTCCATTATATATACGTCCATGATGACTGATGTGTGTGTTTGTTTGTTTGCCACCCACCCACCCGCTTGGTTCTCTGGTCTCCGGAAAGTCAGCCTGGCGCAATCTCAGTCAGTTTCGCGCTTGCGCAGCGGGCTCGGACAAGCCAGAAGTGTCCGAGCCCTACGCGAAACAGCTGGCCTGCAACATGTAGCATGAAGCAAAGGCGCTGCCAGCGGCTGGGCCCCGGCATCAGAGCAGTCCAGCAACGCTCCCTCCAGAGACTGGAGGAAACGATGATCTGAAGGCAGGTCAGGGCTTCTATACATAAACTCTCAGAAACAGATGGTGATGACATCATTTGTGATGTCACTGCACATAAGCCCTGCCCAATAACTTGGACTGGTGACATCATTCATGATGTCACGGCACATAACCCCTGTCCATTAACCTGGACTGGAGGTTGTAGATTTTCTTATTTAATCATACTGTAATTGTATTCAGTTCTGTTTTTCACACTGAACTTACAATTAGTTTTTTTATTTTTATGTTATTATTGTTTTTGATGCTGGCAACACTATGATGCCTGGCTGCCTCAGGTTATGAATCGGATCCCACATTCAACAATCAGGTCAGGTCCTTCACTGCTTCCAACACCACCTGTGGAGAAACAACAAGACAGAAAACCTGTCGAAAGAAAAATGAGAGAAAACCTGTGGAGAGACAAAAAGAGGGAGAACCTGTGGAGAGACAAAAAGAGAGGTTATGAGTGTTATATGTTAAGGATCCTATTCATAACATCCAGAGGCAACACTATGATGTCACTGATGATGTCACAGGTTTTGAGAGTCAAACATTCTGTGGTGTCATCAGTGACATCATAGTTTTGCCTCTGGAAGGTTATGAATAGGCTCCTTTCAATACAACAACCATAACCTTTCTTTTGTCTCTCCACAGGTTCTCTCTTTGTCTCTCCACAGGTTCTCTCTCTTTTTGTCTCTCCACAGGTTCTCTCTCTTTTTGTCTCTCCACAGGTTCTCTTTCTTTATGTCTCTCCACAGGTTCTCCCCCCTTTTTTTGTCTCTCCTCAGGTGGTGATGGAAACAGTGAAGGAGAACAGGAGAACGTGTTGAGAGACAGTTTAGTGCACAGATCTGGGGACATGAGGAGACAAAAAAGAGAGAATGAGGGGCGAGTGGTGGCTCAGTGGATAGAGCAGCGCCCCATACACAGAGGTTGTATCCTCGCTGCAGCGGCTGGGTTCCATTCCGCCTCAACCCTGTGCTGCATGTCGCCCCCACCCCCGGCCCCCCACCCCCACCCCCCCACCCTCACGCTATCTTGTCCCACCAAAAAAAAATAAAGAAGAGAGAACAAATAAAAGTTAAGCAAGAAAACTTGACATGGTGTGCAAGAACCAATTAAACTGTTCTATAGCCTTAAAATGAATAGCAGCATTAATTAATTAGTTAAAAACAACTTTTCTTCACTATATGATCCAATTAGTCATCAGCAATACAATGTCACAGATGATGTCACAGGTTGTGAGAGTCAGTGATATAAATGAGGATCAATGACTTCATCAGTGACATCATAGTGTTGCCTCTGGCAGGTTATGAATAGGATCCTTTTTGCATTCAACAATCATAACCTCTCTTTTTCACCCTCAGGTTCTCTCTCTTTTGTTCTCTCCACTCTTCTCCTTCTCTGCTTCCATCACCACCCAGATACGCATTGAGCTGAGCACAGATTTGGGGACAGGTGCCATAAACAGAATTGTATTCAGTCAGGAATCTTTTTTTTAAAGATGGAGAACCACCTTTCCTTCAATTGTACCAATGAGTACAAATAAGGGAAATCAGTCTTCTATCTTCTAAAATCTTCTAAAATCTTCTTAGTCTTCTAAATCTAAATCTTACAAGGTCGCATTGAACACATGGTGAGAAGATGATTTTCGCTCAGTGCTCATTTGAACTGAATGAAGCTTGAAGGAATCATTAAGTAACTCATTGAAACCTCCGTCAGTCTTCTTCACCACCTGTTGATACGTTGCAGTTGTTTGTCGGCAAATGGCTGGATGTAAACAGGTCCTGTGACGTCCATTATATATACGTCCATGATGACTGATGTGTGTGTTTGTTTGTTTGCCACCCACCCACCCGCTTGGTTCTCTGGTCTCCGGAAAGTCAGCCTGGCGCAATCTCAGTCAGTTTTCGCTTGCGCAGCGGGCTCGGACAAGCCAGAAGTGTCCGAGCCTCACGCTAAACAGCTGGCCTGCAACATGTAGCATGAAGCAAAGGCGCTGCCAGCGGCTGGGCCCCGGGCATCAGAGCAGTCCAGCAACGCTCCCTCCAGAGACTGGAGGAAACGATGATCTGAAGGCAGGTCAGGGCTTCTATACATAAACTCTCAGAAACAGATGGTGATGACATCATTTGTGATGTCACTGCACATAAGCCCTGCCCAATAACTTGGACTGGTGACATCATTCATGATGTCACGGCACATAACCCCTGTCCATTAACCTGGACTGGAGGTTGTAGATTTTCTTATATAATCATACTGTAATTGTATTCAGTTCTGTTTTTCACACTGAACTTACAATTAGTTTTTTTATTTTTATGTTATTATTGTTTTTGATGCTGGCAACACTATGATGCCTGGCTGCCTCAGGTTATGAATCGGATCCCACATTCAACAATCAGGTCAGGTCCTTCACTGCTTCCAACACCACCTGTGGAGAAACAACAAGACAGAAAACCTGTCGAAAGAAGAAAAATGAGAAAACCTGTGGAGAGACAAAAGAGGGAGAACCTGTGGAGAGACAAAAAGAGAGGTTATGAGTGTTATATGTTAAGGATCCTATTCATAACATCCAGAGGCAACACTATGATGTCACTGATGATGTCACAGGTTTTGAGAGTCAAACATTCTGTGGTGTCATCAGTGACATCATAGTTTTTGCCTCTGGAAGGTTATGAATAGGCTCCTTTCAATACAACAACCATAACCTCTCTTTTTGTCTCTCCACAGGTTCTCTCTCTTTTTGTCTCTCCACAGGTTCTCTCTCTTTTTGTCTCTCCACAGGTTCTCTTTCTTTATGTCTCTCCACAGGTTCTCTCTCTTTTTGTCTCTCCACAGGTTCTCCCCCCTTTTTTTGTCTCTCCTCAGGTGGTGATGGAAACAGTGAAGGAGAACAGGAGAACGTGTTGAGAGACAGTTTAGTGCACAGATCTGGGGACATGAGGAGACAAAAAGAGAGAATGAGGCGAGTGGTGGCTCAGTGGATAGAGCAGCGCCCCATACACAGAGGTTGTATCCTCGCTGCAGCGGCCGCTGGTTCCATTCCGGCCTCAACCCTGTGCTGCATGTCGCCCCCCACCCCACCCTCACGCTTATCTTGTCCCACCAAAAAAAATAAAGAAGAGAGAACAAATAAAAGTTAAGCAAGAAAACTTGACATGGTGTGCAAGAACCAATTAAACTGTTCTATAGCCTTAAAATGAATAGCAGCATTAATTAATTAGTTAAAAAACAACTTTTAATCACTATATGATCCAATCAGTCATCAGCAATACAATGTCACAGATGATGTCACAGGTTGTGAGAGTCAGTGATATAAATGAGGATCAATGACTTCATCAGTGACATCATAGTGTTGCCTCTGGCAGGTTATGAATAGGATCCTTTGCATTCAACAATCATAACCTCTCTTTTTCACCCCTCAGGTTCTCTCTCTTTGTTCTCTCCACTCTTCTCCTTCTCTGCTTCCATCACCACCCAGATACGCATTGAGCTGAGCACAGATTTGGGGACAGGTGCCATAAACAGAATTGTATTCAGTCAGGAATCTTTTTTTAAAGATGGAGAACCACCTTTCCTTCAATTGTACCAATGAGTACAAATAAGGGAAATCAGTCTTCTATCTTCTAAAATCTTCTAAAATCTTCTTAGTCTTCTAAATCTAAATCTTACAAGGTCGCATTGAACACATGGTGAGAAGATGATTTTCGCTCAGTGCTCATTTGAACTGAATGAAGCTTGAAGGAATCATTAAGTAACTCATTGAAACCTCCGTCAGTCTTCTTCACCACCTGTTGATACGTTGCAGTTGTTTGTTGGCAAATGGCTGGATGTAAACAGGTCCTGTGACATCCATTATATATACGTCCATGATGACTGATGTGTGTGTTTGTTTGTTTGCCACCCACCCACCCGCTTGGTTCTCTGGTCTCCGGAAAGTCAGCCTGGCGCAATCTCAGTCAGTTTCGCGCTTGCGCAGCGGGCTCGGACAAGCCAGAAGTGTCCGAGCCCTACGCGAAACAGCTGGCCTGCAACATGTAGCATGAAGCAAGGCGCTGCCAGCGGCTGGGCCCCGGGCATCAGAGCAGTCCAGCAACGCTCCCTCCAGAGACTGGAGGAAACGATGATCTGAAGGCAGGTCAGGGCTTCTATACATAAACTCTCAGAAACAGATGGTGATGACATCATTTGTGATGTCACTGCACATAAGCCCTGCCCAATAACTTGGACTGGTGACATCATTCATGATGTCACGGCACATAACCCCTGTCCATTAACCTGGACTGGAGGTTGTAGATTTTCTTATATAATCATACTGTAATTGTATTCAGTTCTGTTTTTTCACACTGAACTTACAATTAGTTTTTTTTATTTTTTATGTTATTATTGTTTTTGATGCTGGCAACACTATGATGCCTGGCTGCCTCAGGTTATGAATCGGATCCCACATTCAACAATCAGGTCAGGTCCTTCACTGCTTCTGTTACACCACTCAGACGACAACGACGAGGTGTAGGAATAGTTCACTATTTATTCTTCACCAGCAGCACAGAAAACATGCAAGTCACGAGCACCGGGCACACACCTTCGACCAAACGGGGCTCCGTCTAACAACTGAAAACAAACTCTGCTTATTCTACTACTTCACTAGTAGTCATTCACCACTTACTATTTAACTCTGCCCCCTGCTGGCGAAAGTAATTATAACTTCTTACACAAAAGAACTAGAAATAAATGCATATTGCTGAATGAAATGTTACCTCAAATAATAGGGAATGCACTATACAAAAAAAATATTTTTTTCCCAAGTGCTACAATCCTCCCCTGCTAAATAAATGTTGTCCTCAACATTAGCATTCATTAACAGTACAATTCTGGCCATTGAATATAATACCAGTACTTAACTCGTAACTGTAATATTAATGGTAACTAGGTCCAACATGTCACATAATGGCAATAGCTTTCTTCTGAAAGTTAGAAAGAAGTAAATGGTTGTAAGTGCATCTTAACAGGTTTTACCCTAAAAGTATATTACTATTGAACACTATGTGATCTCATCACACTCTACTCTTAAATAACACTACAGTGTCTAAACTTATGAATAGTCTAGTGCTTAGCAGTTGTAACAATAGTACAGTACTATCTTAATGCTCTGAAACAGAATTTGTCACTTCACTATACAACTCCATGGAGACTTCTGACTTATATCGACAAACATATACCAAATTTCCATTTACATAAATTCAATGCCATAACTTAATCCAAACTGTCTGGATTATGACTGGAACCCTTTTTTTTTTCTAACCCACATGAATAACATTCTGAAAAATATAATCAACATTTTTTTCTTGTTTAAACCAGATGAGTGTAAACAACAACAATTGAATCATAGTAGGTAATTCACACTTCACTCGTAATTTTTTCTCTTTTTTTTCAGTCCTTATTGTCACATGACATCCATAATGGACAGTAACCACTCAGTTCATAGACAGTCCATGTTACTGTGTCCATTCTTCCCAGAATAATCTATAACAGTCCATAGTGACCTTATAACTGTTTTTCAGTAGTATCCTGTGGGAACAAGGGTAGGATAAACCAGGTGTGTTCCAAACATCTGTGGAGGTAGCCAAGGCACACTGTATTGTCCATATACTGGCGTCAGTGTATTAACATACAGTGGGTTAGTGTGAAGCCCTACCACACGATGAGTAGGTTGGCCTAATGAGTCATATGTCAATGTTTCTTTAGGTCGTCTTTCTCTCTGTGACCTACGTGGCTGTGTGTCAGAAGACTCTGGCTCTCGAATGCTGGGCAAGTCTGCAGATTGAACAGTTTGTGTAAACTCTGGAGCGTCATGTCCAGCTGTGACATTTCCGGTAGCATCATCGTCCAAAAGCATTTGAGCCGGAGTCTCAATCCTGAACTCCTCAACTTCAGCATCATGTTCAGGCTGAGGTGCTGTTTCAGCAGTGACAGGAGGTGCAACATTTTGCTCTCTGGGCTGGTTGTGATGATGCCTCAATCTGTGAGCCCAGTAATGTTCCTCCTCATCTGAACTCTCTGATGTTTCATCTTGTCTATTCTCATTGTGTCTCTTTCTTTGTTGAACATCAGGGTTTTGTCCTCTTACAGTGCTTCGAGCTGGTTCCTGAAGTGGCAAGGCATTACATGGCATTAACATGTTACGATGAAGGATTCTGCCTCTCCCTGCGCCACGTTCAGGTTTCACCTCGTACACTGGGCTGTCTTTTCCCTTTGCGAAATGACAATGTGTATTTGATCCTCCCAATATGAGCGCAATTTTCCTGGTCCCCCACGCTCTGTCATATTTCTTACAAGGACTCTGTCACCTGGGGAAAGGACTGAACTTTGTCTCTTTTGTCATAATATGTTTTTCCTCTTGCTGTAGTCTTTTTGATGGTTTTGGATGCAATGTCATATGCTTCCTTCATTTGCTGCTGCCATTTTTTAGCATATTCCTGGTGTGAGTTACATCCTTTCTCCTCATTTATTCCAAAGATCAAATCAATTGGCAAACGGGGGTTTCTACCAAAAAGCAAGTAAAAAGGAGAATATCCTGTTGCCTCACTGGTTGTGCAGTTGTAAGCATGTACAACTTTACTCACATAGTCACTCCACTTTTCCTTTTTCTCTTCATCCAAGGTCCGCAGCATGGATAGCAAAGTACGATTAAATCTTTCCGCTGGGTTCCCTTGTGGATGATAAGGAGTTGTTTTTGAGTTGGTCATGCCAGTGTATCTTTGCAGCCGTCTGAATAACTGATTCTCAAATTCTTTGCCTTGATCATGGTGTATTTTAGCAGGAAAACCAAATTTGAGAGAAAAATCATTAAAGATTTTTTCTGCTGCTGTTTTGCCTGATTTGTTGCGGGTTGGGTAGGCTTGGGCGAACTTAGTGAAGTTGTCAATAACCACTAAGATATACTCATACCCTCCCCTGCTTTTTTCAAGGTGAAGATAGTCTATAGAAATCATTTGAATGGTGCTGTTGCAGGTACATGGCACATTGGGGCTCTGCTATGCATGGCAGGTTTCTTTTGAATGTTACATTTACAAACTTTGGTTATGAAAAAGTCAATATCTTTCTGCATCCCAGGCCAATAAAATCTCTGCCTAGCAAGGTGTAAAACACGCTCTACCCCTAAATGTCCCATTTCACAATGAAGGTACTTGTACACAAGCTCTTTGTACTTTTCTGGAAGCACAATTTGAGTACATGTTGCTGTTTTGCGCTTCAACAGACCATCTTGAGAAACAAACAGTCTTTTCCATTCACGTAGCAGTTGCTTTGTGTTTGCCGTGTCCATGTTCATGACTCTCCTGTCTGGTTTTTCCCCAGATGTTTTCAGCTGAAGTACTTGGGATATGACAGGATCTTGCAGCTGTGCTTGTAGTAACTCTTGTTGTGTTACCTTTATGTCTGGCTGATCATGTGCAGCTAACTCCTGAACATATGGATTGCAGGTAATGGCTGAGAGCCATTCCACTTCATGTTTGTTTTGTGTTTCAACAGCGCTGAATATTGCACTCAAAACTTCAGGGGTGTACTGCTCTGTGCACTCACTCATATAAGAGTCCATACTCACAGGTGTACGAGACAGGAAATCTGCATCTGTATTTGTTTTTCCTGGACGGTACTTCAGGGTTATGTTGAAGTCGGCAAGCTCAGACACCCAGCGATGTCCGGTCGCATTCAGTTTAGCTGTGCTCAAGACATAAGTAACAGGGTTGTTATCGCTGTATACTGTTACAGAAGGAGCATAAAACAAATAGTCTCTAAACCTGTCTGTGACAGCCCATTTGAGCGCTTAAAAACTCAAGCTTCCCTGAATGTAAGCGGTAGTTTTTTTCTGCTGGTGTCAATGTTCGTGAGCCATACCCAATAACTCTAAGTCTGCCTTCCTGCCTCTGGTACAAAACTGCTCCCAGTCCTTGTTCTGAAGCATCAATATGAAGAATGAAGGGATCCTCAAACCTCGGATACGCCATCACAGGCGGGTTAGTCAAGACATCAACTAGATAGTTCAGAGCTTTCTGATGAGTATCATTCCACACTATTTTCTGGTGTGGGGGGAGTTGTCCCGCCCCAGCTGACCGGGTGGTGGGCTTTGACTCAGTACTTGAGATTACATTTGTTGAGAGTAGGTCATAGAGACATTTTGCATGACGAGAGAAATCCTGCACATAGCTTCGATAATACCCCAGAAAACCCAGAAGTTTACGCAGCTCTTTAATGTTTGTGGGGGGTTTTGTCTTTAATGCTTGTACAGCTGCTATTTCTTTGTCGTCCATCTTGTAACCTTCTGCTGAGATCACTTTGCCAACATAGCGTACCTCATTTTTGAACAGGTCACATTTGTCTGGTCTCAGCTTAATTCCCCAATCTTGTTGTCGTTTGAGGACAGCTCTCACATCCTCAACATGCTGTGTGAATGTTTTACTGTAGACTAAAACATCGTCTAAGTATGGAATGCATATTTTGTCTCTTAGGCCCTCAAGGCTCTCTTCCATACTACGTTGAAAAGCTGATGGTGCGTTTGTGAGTCCAAATGGAATTCTGTTCCATTCATACAGCCCCCATGGGGTAGTGAAGGCTGTGAATTTCCTTGAGTCCTCACTAACACTCCCCTGATGATAAGCTTTGCCTTGGTCCAGTACGCTGAACCAAGCATTTCCACCAAGACCATCAAGTATCTCCTGTATGCGTGGTATGGGGTGCCTATCTGGGACTGTCTTTTTGTTGAGCCCCCTGTAGTCAATACAGAGCCTTAGGCTCCGCCTTCTTCTTTCTCACGCAAAACCACTGCAGCTGCATATGGGGAGGTGGATTTGCGGGTGAAGTCTTTGTTTAACAAGTCCTGGATGTGGTTTTTGACCTCATCATACAATGGACGAGGTATAGCATTGTATGTTTTGGCTACTGGGACCTCATCAGTTAGCTTAATGTCCATTTTTAAGTTTTTGATGAAGCCTACATCATCTTTGTGTCTGGCAAATGCTCCTGATTCATCCCTGAGCATTTGTTTGACCACCGCCTGTTGTTCGATGGTCAAGTGGTCCAGGTTGACAGGTGGATCAAAATGTTTGTCTTGGGGATCACCTTCAGACGATCCCTTGGTAGAGCATGATGGGGCCTGAGAACTTTCTGCAACCACAGAGTTAACCATGTGTTCCTCTGGGTGCACCAGGTAACAGTCTGTTATTCTCTGAATGCTCCCTATCACAGTTTTACTTGGCATAGTGATGTCATGTTGCAAGGTGTTTCTCACATAAATGTTAACTTTACGCGAGGAGCAAGAAACATTTATGAGTTGACAGGTGATTTTGAGTCCTTCGTCCAATGACAAGTTCTCCTCTGGTTCAAAGAGCATTTCAGTTTTCACTTTGAGGTCTGTTTGGACAGGGCAGGTAATACACTTTATTTGTCCCCCTGGAACTACAGCGGGTAAAGGCGTCCTGTTCGGACAAGGTAAGTAACATTTTCATTTGTAGTTCCCTGAATGACGTTTAGCAAAGCTTCTGCCTTTCCTGATCCTTGTTTCAGTGAATTTCTGAGCAAGGCTATGCTTTCACTAGGCTGAACCTGGTTCTCTCCATTTATTAGCATTTCCTCAATGGCATTAAACCCTATTATGGGCCTCTGCAGTATGTCCCTGCTCACTAGTACTGGAACTAGTATTTCATCAGACCTTGCCTGTTTGGATTTTGGATCACACAGACTGAAACTAACTGGGACCCAGCCCTGAAAGGGGATTTCTGTGCCGTTTGCAGCTCTTAAGTCCAGCAGTTCATCATCACTTAACAGGTCACTGATTGGATGGATTCTTGCATCAGGTAAGTTTTGGGACTTCCATGTCTCACTCATAATGGACACTTGGGCTCCCGTGTCCCACAAGGCTTGAGTCTTAACACTGTTCATTTTGCACCAGACAAGACACTTTTTGCCTACTAGCTGTGCCACTCTCTTGTGTTTTGGACCAGGATTGTTTGGGTGAGAGGGTTTGTCTCTTTTGAGTTTCACATTTGACTTTGAAGGTGCTGGGGAGTGATGAGTGGGCAGTTTTTTCCTTTCCCCCTTCACTGTGCACAAGTTTACAGGCTGTGTTTGAGGGTTCAGCTTTGAGTCATTTTGGGACTTTAACTCTGAGGTCATGGCACGTCCCTCTGTCACAACCTCTTCAAGTTTCCCAACAACTTTTGACTGCCCTCCACTCTGCACCCTCTTGCCCAATGTGTGTCACTGCCACACTTAAAACAATGGCTGCAGTCCTTTTTGTCTTGCTGACATGCTACACATTGTCTCTTTGGTCTCTTAAAAGCATTGACTTGAGTTTTGGTTTGATCGTCATCAACAGTTTTTCTCCCACGCTGGACAGTTTGCACAAGGGACGCTACTTGACCTGTGAGCTCCCTAATTGCTGTGTTGCTCTCCTCCATTTTTGTAAATAGGGGGTTATCTTTAATCGGTTTGTTAGGTTTAGCAGAAACTTTGGTTGTTGAAGGGTCATTTTCATCACCACTTCTCTCCACTGTGCTCAAACTTGCCCTGTGAGTTGCTTTAGTTGTAGCTTTAATCTTTTGAGCCCTTTCATTTTCGTTGTATTGGGCGATCTGCATTTTTTGCAGAAGCAACTCATCACTACTATTCTCATCCTGAAGATACATCCTCATCTCTATTCTTATGTTATCATTTGACAAGCCTGTCATGATGGACTGAGAACATTGGCTATGAACTAGCTCTTTGTTATATTTCAGGCCAGACTGAGCACGTTCAGATGCAAACAGGACCTTTTGACGCAGGTCAAGAACTCGCACCAGAAAGTCAAGTGCACTTTCACCAGGCCCCTGTACAGCTTTTGTCAGTTGTTGGTACAGTACAGTTGCATCCTTTTCTGCATAGTGGGCTCTTAAGATTTGTCTGAGAGTGGCTAGGGTGAGCTCTATTTTCCCCTCTAAATAGCTCCTCAGTTTCAAGCCAGGATTAACAGCACGTATCACAGCCTCCATGATTTCCACTTCTGGATAGCCTTTCCTTATACCACTTTCGATCTGGTGTTCAAGGCTGCTAAAGCTCAGAGTGTCTTTTGAGGTTGACTCACCAATATGTCCGTTTATCCTGAAGTCCTTTCTGAAGCCACTGGAAGGCCAGCAGTTGTTGCTAATGGAGTCTCTGCCTCTGCTTGGAGTTGCCTCATCCCGCGCCGTCTCCCGGACGACCTGTGTCTCCGGCGATGGCGGTGTGAAGTCTCCCTGCTGTCGTCCCGACACCGGTTGAGCTGGGCGCGCCGTCTCCTCCTCCTCGTCGGCAGCAGGTGAAGAGAAGAATGGCGCCGCTCCCGCGTCGTCGGGGCCCGCTGGGTTCTCCCGCAGAGCGTCGAGTGCGTCGTTCAGTTCCAGAAGCACAGTCATGCCTTCGTCTTCCCTCTCCAAAAGCTCCTCACGTTCACAAAACTTTACTATGTGCTTAACCAGCGCACGGCGAGTCTTGTCTTTAATGTCCTCAGAGTCTTTTCCAGCAATTTTACAATACTCACAGACTCGGTGCAATTGTTTCACATTTAGTCCAAACAATTTAGTTTCTATTTCCAGCAGAAACTCTTCTCGGTGCTCCGACATCTTGCATATAACGTTTTCAACACGCCAACACTTGGAAAAACAACAAAACGGGACGGTGTCGCTCTAGCTATACTTCAACTGTTACCTGTAGCTAGCGTTAGCTCGCTTAGTTGACTCGCTGTTCGCGCACATATCCGACTTTACCGTGTTTTTCCAGAGTTGAAAAAGTCCTCTGCCGTGAAGTAATATCCATCTTTATCTCGGTGGGACCTCCAAATTGTTACACCACTCAGACGACAACGACGAGGTGTAGGAATAGTTCACTATTTATTCTTCACCAGCAGCACAGAAAACATGCAAGTCACGAGCACCGGGCACACACCTTCGACCAAACGGGGCTCCGTCTAACAACTGAAAACAAACTCTGCTTATTCTACTACTTCACTAGTAGTCATTCACCACTTACTATTTAACTCTGCCCCCTGCTGGCGAAAGTAATTATAACTTCTTACACAAAAGAACTAGAAATAAATGCATATTGCTGAATGAAATGTTACCTCAAATAATAGGGAATGCACTATACAAAAAAAATATTTTTTTCCCAAGTGCTACACTTCCAACACCACCTGTGGAGAAACAACAAGACAGAAAACCTGTCGAAAGAAAAAATGAGAGAAAACCTGTGGAGAGACAAAAAGAGGGAGAACCTGTGGAGAGACAAAAAGAGAGGTTATGAGTGTTATATGTTAAGGATCCTATTCATAACATCCAGAGGCAACACTATGATGTCACTGATGATGTCACAGGTTTTGAGAGTCAAACATTCTGTGGTGTCATCAGTGACATCATAGTTTTTGCCTCTGGAAGGTTATGAATAGGCTCCTTTCAATACAACAACCATAACCTCTCTTTTTGTCTCTCCACAGGTTCTCTCTCTTTTTGTCTCTCCACAGGTTCTCTCTCTTTTTGTCTCTCCACAGGTTCTCTCTCTTTTTGTCTCTCCACAGGTTCTCTTTCTTTATGTCTCTCCACAGGTTCTCTCTCTTTTTGTCTCTCCACAGGTTCTCCCCCCTTTTTTTGTCTCTCCTCAGGTGGTGATGGAAACAGTGAAGGAGAACAGGAGAACGTGTTGAGAGACAGTTTAGTGCACAGATCTGGGGACATGAGGAGACAAAAAAGAGAGAATGAGGGGCGAGTGGTGGCTCAGTGGATAGAGCAGCGCCCCATACACAGAGGTTGTATCCTCGCTGCAGCGGCCGCGGGTTCCATTCCGGCCTCAACCCTGTGCTGCATGTCGCCCCCCCACCCCCCACCCTCACGCTATCTTGTCCCACCAAAAAAAAAATAAAGAAGAGAGAACAAATAAAAGTTAAGCAAGAAAACTTGACATGGTGTGCAAGAACCAATTAAACTGTTCTATAGCCTTAAAATGAATAGCAGCATTAATTAATTAGTTAAAAACAACTTTTAATCACTATATGATCCAATCAGTCATCAGCAATACAATGTCACAGATGATGTCACAGGTTGTGAGAGTCAGTGATATAAATGAGGATCAATGACTTCATCAGTGACATCATAGTGTTGCCTCTGGCAGGTTATGAATAGGATCCTTTTGCATTCAACAATCATAACCTCTCTTTTTTCACCCTCAGGTTCTCTCTCTTTGTTCTCTCCACTCTTCTCCTTCTCTGCTTCCATCACCACCCAGATACGCATTGAGCTGAGCACAGATTTGGGGACAGGTGCCATAAACAGAATTGTATTCAGTCAGGAATCTTTTTTTAAAGATGGAGAACCACCTTTCCTTCAATTGTACCAATGAGTACAAATAAGGGAAATCAGTCTTCTATCTTCTAAAATCTTCTAAAATCTTCTTAGTCTTCTAAATCTAAATCTTACAAGGTCGCATTGAACACATGGTGAGAAGATGATTTTCGCTCAGTGCTCATTTGAACTGAATGAAGCTTGAAGGAATCATTAAGTAACTCATTGAAACCTCCGTCAGTCTTCTTCACCACCTGTTGATACGTTGCAGTTGTTTGTCGGCAAATGGCTGGATGTAAACAGGTCCTGTGACGTCCATTATATATACGTCCATGATGACTGATGTGTGTGTTTGTTTGTTTGCCACCCACCCACCCGCTTGGTTCTCTGGTCTCCGGAAAGTCAGCCTGGCGCAATCTCAGTCAGTTTCGCGCTTGCGCAGCGGGCTCGGACAAGCCAGAAGTGTCCGAGCCCTACGCGAAACAGCTGGCCTGCAACATGTAGCATGAAGCAAAGGCGCTGCCAGCGGCTGGGCCCCGGCATCAGAGCAGTCCAGCAACGCTCCCTCCAGAGACTGGAGGAAACGATGATCTGAAGGCAGGTCAGGGCTTCTATACATAAACTCTCAGAAACAGATGGTGATGACATCATTTGTGATGTCACTGCACATAAGCCCTGCCCAATAACTTGGACTGGTGACATCATTCATGATGTCACGGCACATAACCCCTGTCCATTAACCTGGACTGGAGGTTGTAGATTTTCTTATATAATCATACTGTAATTGTATTCAGTTCTGTTTTTTCACACTGAACTTACAATTAGTTTTTTTTATTTTTTATGTTATTATTGTTTTTGATGCTGGCAACACTATGATGCCTGGCTGCCTCAGGTTATGAATCGGATCCCACATTCAACAATCAGGTCAGGTCCTTCACTGCTTCCAACACCACCTGTGGAGAAACAACAAGACAGAAAACCTGTCGAAAGAAAAAATGAGAGAAAACCTGTGGAGAGACAAAAAGAGGGAGAACCTGTGGAGAGACAAAAAGAGAGGTTATGAGTGTTATATGTTAAGGATCCTATTCATAACATCCAGAGGCAACACTATGATGTCACTGATGATGTCACAGGTTTTGAGAGTCAAACATTCTGTGGTGTCATCAGTGACATCATAGTTTTTGCCTCTGGAAGGTTATGAATAGGCTCCTTTCAATACAACAACAATAACCTCTCTTTTGTCTCCACAGGTTCTCTCTTTTTGTCTCTCCACAGGTTCTCTTTCTTTATGTCTCTCCACAGGTTCTCTCTCTTTTTGTCTCTCCACAGGTTCTCTTTCTTTATGTCTCTCCACAGGTTCTCTCTCTTTTTGTCTCTCCACAGGTTCTCCCCCCTTTTTTTGTCTCTCCTCAGGTGGTGATGGAAACAGTGAAGGAGAACAGGAGAACGTGTTGAGAGACAGTTTAGTGCACAGATCTGGGGACATGAGGAGACAAAAAAGAGAGAATGAGGGGCGAGTGGTGGCTCAGTGGATAGAGCAGCGCCCCATACACAGAGGTTGTATCCTCGCTGCAGCGGCCGCGGGTTCCATTCCGGCCTCAACCCTGTGCTGCATGTCGCCCCCCCACCCTCACACTATCTTGTCCCACCAAAAAAAAATAAAGAAGAGAGAACAAATAAAAGTTAAGCAAGAAAACTTGACATGGTGTGCAAGAACCAATTAAACTGTTCTATAGCCTTAAAATGAATAGCAGCATTAATTAATTAGTTAAAAAACAACTTTTAATCACTATATGATCCAATCAGTCATCAGCAATACAATGTCACAGATGATGTCACAGGTTGTGAGAGTCAGTGATATAAATGAGGATCAATGACTTCATCAGTGACATCATAGTGTTGCCTCTGGCAGGTTATGAATAGGATCCTTTTTGCATTCAACAATCATAACCTCTCTTTTTTCACCCTCAGGTTCTCTCTCTTTGTTCTCTCCACTCTTCTCCTTCTCTGCTTCCATCACCACCCAGATACGCATTGAGCTGAGCACAGATTTGGGGACAGGTGCCATAAACAGAATTGTATTCAGTCAGGAATCTTTTTTTTAAAGATGGAGAACCACCTTTCCTTCAATTGTACCAATGAGTACAAATAAGGGAAATCAGTCTTCTATCTTCTAAAATCTTTTAAAATCTTCTTAGTCTTCTAAATCTAAATCTTACAAGGTCGCATTGAACACATGGTGAGAAGATGATTTTCGCTCAGTGCTCATTTGAACTGAATGAAGCTTGAAGGAATCATTAAGTAACTCATTGAAACCTCCGTCAGTCTTCTTCACCACCTGTTGATACGTTGCAGTTGTTTGTCGGCAAATGGCTGGATGTAAACAGGTCCTGTGACGTCCATTATATATACGTCCATGATGACTGATGTGTGTGTTTGTTTGTTTGCCACCCACCCACCCGCTTGGTTCTCTGGTCTCCGGAAAGTCAGCCTGGCGCAATCTCAGTCAGTTTCACTTGCGCAGCGTGGCTCGGACAAGCCAGAAGTGTCCGAGCCTCACGCGAAACAGCTGGCCTGCAACATGTAGCATGAAGCAAAGGCGCTGCCAGCTGCTGGGCCCCGGGCATCAGAGCAGTCCAGCAACGCTCCCTCCAGAGACTGGAGGAAACGATGATCTGAAGGCAGGTCAGGGCTTCTATACATAAACTCTCAGAAACAGATGGTGATGACATCATTTGTGATGTCACTGCACATAAGCCCTGCCCAATAACTTGGACTGGTGACATCATTCATGATGTCACGGCACATAAGCCCTGCCCAAAAACCATGACTGGTGACATCATTCATGATGTCACGGCACATAAGCCCTGCCCAAAAACCATGACTGGTGACATCATTCATGATGTCACGGCACATAACCCCTGTCCATTAACCTGGACTGGAGGTTGTAGATTTTCTTATATAATCATACTGTAATTGTATTCAGTTCTGTTTTTTCACACTGAACTTACAATTAGTTTTTTTTATTTTTATGTTATTATTGTTTTTGATGCTGGCAACACTATGATGCCTGGCTGCCTCAGGTTATGAATCGGATCCCACATTCAACAATCAGGTCAGGTCCTTCACTGCTTCCAACACCACCTGTGGAGAAACAACAAGACAGAAAACCTGTCGAAAGAAAAATGAGAGAAAACCTGTGGAGAGACAAAAGAGGAGAACCTGTGGAGAGACAAAAGAGAGGTTATGAGTGTTATATGTTAAGGATCCTATTCATAACATCCAGAGGCAACACTATGATGTCACTGATGATGTCACAGGTTTTGAGAGTCAAACATTCTGTGGTGTCATCAGTGACATCATAGTTTTGCCTCTGGAAGGTTATGAATAGGCTCCTTTCAATACAACAACCATAACCTCTCTTTTTGTCTCTCCACAGGTTCTCTCTCTTTTTGTCTCTCCACAGGTTCTCTCTCTTTTTGTCTCTCCACAGGTTCTCTTTCTTTATGTCTCTCCACAGGTTCTCTTTCTTTATGTCTCTCCACAGGTTCTCCCCCTTTTTTTTGTCTCTCCTCCGGTGGTGATGGAAGCAGTGAAAGAGAACAGGAGAACGTGTTGAGAGACAGTTTAGTGCACAGATCTGGGGACATGAGGAGACAAAAAAGAGAGAATGAGGGGCGAGTGGTGGCTCAGTGGATAGAGCAGCGCCCATACACAGAGGTTGCATCCTCGCTGCAGCGGCCGCTGGGTTCCATTCCGGCCTCAACCCTGTGCTGCATGTCGCCCCATCCCCGGCCCCCACCCCCACCCTCACGCTATCTTGTCCCACCAAAAAAAAATAAAGAAGAGAGAACAAATAAAAGTTAAGCAAGAAAACTTGACATGGTGTGCAAGAACCAATTAAACTGTTCTATAGCCTTAAAATGAATAGCAGCATTAATTAATTAGTTAAAAACAAGTTTTAATCACTATATGATCCACTCAGTCATCAGCAATACAATGTCACAGATGATGTCACAGGTTGTGAGAGTCAGTGATATAAATGAGGATCAATGACTTCATCAGTGACATCATAGTGTTGCCTCTGGCAGGTTATGAATAGGATCCTTTTTGCATTCAACAATCATAACCTCTCTTTTTTTCACCCCTCAGGTTCTCTCTCTTTTGTTCTCTCCACTCTTCTCCTTCTCTGCTTCCATCACCACCCAGATACGCATTGAGCTGAGCACAGATTTGGGGACAGGTGCCATAAACAGAATTGTATTCAGTCAGGAATCTTTTTTAAAGATGGAGAACCACCTTTCCTTCAATTGTACCAATGAGTACAAATAAGGGAAATCAGTCTTCTATCTTCTAAAATCTTCTAAAATCTTCTTAGTCTTCTAAATCTAAATCTTACAAGGTCGCATTGAACACATGGTGAGAAGATGATTTTCGCTCAGTGCTCATTTGAACTGAATGAAGCTTGAAGGAATCATTAAGTAACTCATTGAAACCTCCGTCAGTCTTCTTCACCACCTGTTGATACGTTGCAGTTGTTTGTCGGCAAATGGCTGGATGTAAACAGGTCCTGTGACGTCCATTATATATACGTCCATGATGACTGATGTGTGTGTTTGTTTGTTTGCCACCCACCCACCCGCTTGGTTCTCTGGTCTCCGGAAAGTCAGCCTGGCGCAATCTCAGTCAGTTTTCGCGCTTGCAGCGGGCTCGGACAAGCCAGAAGTGTCCGAGCCCTCACGCGAAACAGCTGGCCTGCAACATGTAGCATGAAGCAAAGGCGCTGCCAGCGGCTGGGCCCCGGGCATCAGAGCAGTCCAGCAACGCTCCCTCCAGAGACTGGAGGAAACGATGATCTGAAGGCAGGTCAGGGCTTCTATACATAAACTCTCAGAAACAGATGGTGATGACATCATTTGTGATGTCACTGCACATAAGCCCTGCCCAATAACTTGGACTGGTGACATCATTCATGATGTCACGGCACATAAGCCCTGCCCAAAACCATGACTGGTGACATCATTCATGATGTCACGGCACATAAGCCCTGCCCAAAACCATGACTGGTGACATCATTCATGATGTCACGGCACATAACCCCTGTCCATTAACCTGGACTGGAGGTTGTAGATTTTCTTATATAATCATACTGTAATTGTATTCAGTTCTGTTTTTTCACACTGAACTTACAATTAGTTTTTTTTATTTTTTATGTTATTATTGTTTTTGATGCTGGCAACACTATGATGCCTGGCTGCCTCAGGTTATGAATCGGATCCCACATTCAACAATCAGGTCAGGTCCTTCACTGCTTCCAACACCACCTGTGGAGAAACAACAAGACAGAAAACCTGTCGAAAGAAAAAATGAGAGAAAACCTGTGGAGAGACAAAGAGGAGAACCTGTGGAGAGACAAAAGAGAGGTTATGAGTGTTATATGTTGGGATCCTATTCATAACATCCAGAGGCAACACTATGATGTCACTGATGATGTCACAGGTTTTGAGAGTCAAACATTCTGTGGTGTCATCAGTGACATCATAGTTTTTGCCTCTGGAAGGTTATGAATAGGCTCCTTTCAATACAACAACCATAACCTCTCTTTGTCTCTCCACAGGTTCTCTCTTTTGTCTCCACAGGTTCTCTCTCTTTTGTCTCTCCACAGGTTCTCTCTTTTGTCTCTCCACAGGTTCTCTTTCTTTATGTCTCTCCACAGGTTCTCTCTCTTTTGTCTCTCCACAGGTTCTCCCCCCTTTTTTTGTCTCTCCTCAGGTGGTGATGGAAACAGTGAAGGAGAACAGGAGAACGTGTTGAGAGACAGTTTAGTGCACAGATCTGGGGACATGAGGAGACAAAAAAGAGAATGAGGGGCAGTGGTGGCTCAGTGGATAGAGCAGCGCCCCATACACAGAGGTTGTATCCTCGCTGCAGCGGCCGCGGGTTCCATTCCGGCCTCAACCCTGTGCTGCATGTCGCCCCCCCACCCCCCACCCTCACGCTATCTTGTCCCACCAAAAAAAATAAAGAAGAGAGAACAAATAAAAGTTACGCAAGAAAACTTGACATGGTGTGCAAGAACCAATTAAACTGTTCTATAGCCTTAAAATGAATAGCAGCATTAATTAATTAGTTAAAAAACAACTTTTAATCACTATATGATCCAATCAGTCATCAGCAATACAATGTCACAGATGATGTCACAGGTTGTGAAAGTCAGTGATATAAATGAGGATCAATGACTTCATCAGTGACATCATAGTGTTGCCTCTGGCAGGTTATGAATAGGATCCTTTTTGCATTCAACAATCATA
The DNA here is from genome assembly GCF_026936395.1 of Plectropomus leopardus. Taxonomy (NCBI): domain Eukaryota; kingdom Metazoa; phylum Chordata; class Actinopteri; order Perciformes; family Serranidae; genus Plectropomus; species Plectropomus leopardus. The sequence goes on from NC_142178.1 coordinate 3,889,587, forward strand.
ACCTCTCTTTTTCACCCCTCAGGTTCTCTCTCTTTTGTTCTCTCCACTCTTCTCCTTCTCTGCTTCCATCACCACCCAGATACGCATTGAGCTGAGCACAGATTTGGGGACAGGTGCCATAAACAGAATTGTATTCAGTCAGGAATCTTTTTTTTAAAGATGGAGAACCACCTTTCCTTCAATTGTACCAATGAGTACAAATAAGGGAAATCAGTCTTCTATCTTCTAAAATCTTCTAAAATCTTCTTAGTCTTCTAAATCTAAATCTTACAAGGTCGCATTGAACACATGGTGAGAAGATGATTTTCGCTCAGTGCTCATTTGAACTGAATGAAGCTTGAAGGAATCATTAAGTAACTCATTGAAACCTCCGTCAGTCTTCTTCACCACCTGTTGATACGTTGCAGTTGTTTGTCGGCAAATGGCTGGATGTAAACAGGTCCTGTGACGTCCATTATATATATACGTCCATGATGACTGATGTGTGTGTTTGTTTGTTTGCCACCCACCCACCCGCTTGGTTCTCTGGTCTCCGGAAAGTCAGCCTGGCGCAATCTCAGTCAGTTTCGCGCTTGCGCAGCGGGCTCGGACAAGCCAGAAGTGTCCGAGCCCTACGCGAAACAGCTGGCCTGCAACATGTAGCATGAAGCAAGGCGCTGCCAGCGGCTGGGCCCCGGGCATCAGAGCAGTCCAGCAACGCCTCCTCCAGAGACTGGAGGAAACGATGATCTGAAGGCAGGTCAGGGCTTCTATACATAAACTCTCAGAAACAGATGGTGATGACATCATTTGTGATGTCACTGCACATAAGCCCTGCCCAATAACTTGGACTGGTGACATCATTCATGATGTCACAGCACATAAGCCCTGCCCAAAACCATGACTGGTGACATCATTCATGATGTCACGGCACATAACCCCTGTCCATTAACCTGGACTGGAGGTTGTAGATTTTCTTATATAATCATACTGTAATTGTATTCAGTTCTGTTTTTCACACTGAACTTACAATTAGTTTTTTTATTTTTATGTTATTATTGTTTTTGATGCTGGCAACACTATCATGCCTGGCTGCCTCAGGTTATGAATCGGATCCCACATTCAACAATCAGGTCAGGTCCTTCACTGCTTCCAACACCACCTGTGGAGAAACAACAAGACAGAAAACCTGTCGAAAGAAAAAATGAGAGAAAACCTGTGGAGAGACAAAAAGAGGGAGAACCTGTGGAGAGACAAAAAGAGAGGTTATGAGTGTTATATGTTAAGGATCCTATTCATAACATCCAGAGGCAACACTATGATGTCACTGATGATGTCACAGGTTTTGAGAGTCAAACATTCTGTGGTGTCATCAGTGACATCATAGTTTTTGCCTCTGGAAGGTTATGAATAGGCTCCTTTCAATACAACAACCATAACCTCTCTTTTTGTCTCTCCACAGGTTCTCTCTCTTTTTGTCTCTCCACAGGTTCTCTCTCTTTTTGTCTCTCCACAGGTTCTCTTTCTTTATGTCTCTCCACAGGTTCTCTCTCTTTTGTCTCTCCACAGGTTCTCCCCCTTTTTGTCTCTCCTCAGGTGGTGATGGAAACAGTGAAGGAGAACAGGAGAACGTGTTGAGAGACAGTTTAGTGCACAGATCTGGGGACATGAGGAGACAAAAAAGAGAGAATGAGGGGCGAGTGGTGGCTCAGTGGATAGAGCAGCGCCCCATACACAGAGGTTGTATCCTCGCTGCAGCGGCTGCGGGTTCCATTCCGGCCTCAACCCTGAGCTGCATGTCGCCCCCATCCCCGGCCCCCCACCCCCACCCTCACGCTATCTTGACCCACCAAAAAAAAAAATAAAGAAGAGAGAACAAATAAAAGTTAAGCAAGAAAACTTGACATGGTGTGCAAGAACCAATTAAACTGTTCTATAGCCTTAAAATGAATAGCAGCATTAATTAATTAGTTAAAAACAACTTTTAATCACTATATGATCCAATCAGTCATCAGCAATACAATGTCACAGATGATGTCACAGGTTGTGAGAGTCAGTGATATAAATGAGGATCAATGACTTCATCAGTGACATCATAGTGTTGCCTCTGGCAGGTTATGAATAGGATCCTTTTTGCATTCAACAATCATAACCTCTCTTTTTTCACCCTCAGGTTCTCTCTTTTGTTCTCTCCACTCTTCTCCTTCTCTGCTTCCATCACCACCCAGATACGCATTGAGCTGAGCACAGATTTGGGGACAGGTGCCATAAACAGAATTGTATTCAGTCAGGAATCTTTTTTTTAAAGATGGAGAACCACCTTTCCTTCAATTGTACCAATGAGTACAAATAAGGGAAATCAGTCTTCTATCTTCTAAAATCTTCTAAAATCTTCTTAGTCTTCTAAATCTAAATCTTACAAGGTCGCATTGAACACATGGTGAGAAGATGATTTTCGCTCAGTGCTCATTTGAACTGAATGAAGCTTGAAGGAATCATTAAGTAACTCATTGAAACCTCCGTCAGTCTTCTTCACCACCTGTTGATACGTTGCAGTTGTTTGTCGGCAAATGGCTGGATGTAAACAGGTCCTGTGACGTCCATTATATATCGTCCATGATGACTGATGTGTGTGTTTGTTTGTTTGCCACCCACCCACCCGCTTGGTTCTCTGGTCTCCGGAAAGTCAGCCTGGCGCAATCTCAGTCAGTTTCACGCTTGCGCGGGCTCGGACAAGCCAGAAGTGTCCGAGCCCTACGCGAAACAGCTGGCCTGCAACATGTAGCATGAAGCAAGGCGCTGCCAGCGGCTGGGCCCCGGGCATCAGAGCAGTCCAGCAACGCTCCCTCCAGAGACTGGAGGAAACGATGATCTGAAGGCAGGTCAGGGCTTCTATACATAAACTCTCAGAAACAGATGGTGATGACATCATTTGTGATGTCACTGCACATAAGCCCTGCCCAATAACTTGGACTGGTGACATCATTCATGATGTCACGGCACATAAGCCCTGCCCAAAAACCATGACTGGTGACATCATTCATGATGTCACGGCACATAAGCCCTGCCCAAAAACCATGACTGGTGACATCATTCATGATGTCACGGCACCTCTTTCCCTGTCCATTAACCTGGACTGGAGGTTGTAGATTTTCTTATATAATCATACTGTAATTGTATTCAGTTCTGTTTTTCACACTGAACTTACAATTAGTTTTTTTATTTTTTATGTTATTATTGTTTTTGATGCTGGCAACACTATGATGCCTGGCTGCCTCAGGTTATGAATCGGATCCCACATTCAACAATCAGGTCAGGTCCTTCACTGCTTCCAACACCACCTGTGGAGAAACAACAAGACAGAAAACCTGTCGAAAGAAAAATGAGAGAAAACCTGTGGAGAGACAAAAGAGGGAGAACCTGTGGAGAGACAAAAAGAGAGGTTATGAGTGTTATATGTTAAGGATCCTATTCATAACATCCAGAGGCAACACTATGATGTCACTGATGATGTCACAGGTTTTGAGAGTCAAACATTCTGTGGTGTCATCAGTGACATCATAGTTTTTGCCTCTGGAAGGTTATGAATAGGCTCCTTTCAATACAACAACCATAACCTCTCTTTTTGTCTCTCCACAGGTTCTCTCTCTTTTTGTCTCTCCACAGGTTCTCTCTCTTTTTGTCTCTCCACAGGTTCTCAGGTTCTCTTTCTTTATGTCTCTCCACAGGTTCTCTCTCTTTTTGTCTCTCCACAGGTTCTCCCCCTTTTTTTTGTCTCTCCTCAGGTGGTGATGGAAGCAGTGAAGGAGAACAGGAGATCGTGTTGAGAGACAGTTTAGTGCACAGATCTGGGGACATGAGGAGACAAAAAAGAGAGAATGAGGGGCGAGTGGTGGCTCAGTGGATAGAGCAGCGCCCCATACACAGAGGTTGTATCCTCGCTGCAGCGGCCATGGTTACATTCCGGCCTCAACCCTGTGCTGCATGTCGCCCCCACCCCCACCCTCACGCTATCTTGTCCCCCCCAAAAACAATAAAGAAGAGAGAACAAATAAAAGTTACGCAAGAAAACTTGACATGGTGTGCAAGAACCAATTAAACTGTTCTATAGCCTTAAAATGAATAGCAGCATTAATTAATTAGTTAAAAACAACTTTTAATCACTATATGATCCAATCAGTCATCAGCAATACAATGTCACAGATGATGTCACAGGTTGTGAGAGTCAGTGATATAAATGAGGATCAATGACTTCATCAGTGACATCATAGTGTTGCCTCTGGCAGGTTATGAATAGGATCCTTTTTGCATTCAACAATCATAACCTCTCTTTTTTTCACCCCTCAGGTTCTCTCTCTTTTGTTCTCTCCACTCTTCTCCTTCTCTGCTTCCATCACCACCCAGATATGCATTGAGCTGAGCACAGATTTGGGGACAGGTGCCATAAACAGAATTGTTTTCAGTCAGGAATATTTTTTTTAAAGATGGAGAACCACCTTTCCTTCAATTGTACCAATGAGTACAAATAAGGGAAATCAGTCTTCTATCTTCTAAAATCTTCTAAAATCTTCTTAGTCTTCTAAATCTAAATCTTACAAGGTCGCATTGAACACATGGTGAGAAGATGATTTTCGCTCAGTGCTCATTTGAACTGAATGAAGCTTGAAGGAATCATTAAGTAACTCATTGAAACCTCCGTCAGTCTTCTTCACCACCTGTTGATACGTTGCAGTTGTTTGTCGGCAAATGGCTGGATGTAAACAGGTCCTGTGACGTCCATTATATATACGTCCATGATGACTGATGTGTGTGTTTGTTTGTTTGCCACCCACCCACCCGCTTGGTTCTCTGGTCTCCGGAAAGTCAGCCTGGCGCAATCTCAGTCAGTTTCGCGCTTGCGCAGCGGGCTCGGACAAGCCAGAAGTGTCCGAGCCCTACGCGAAACAGCTGGCCTGCAACATGTAGCATGAAGCAAGGCGCTGCCAGCGGCTGGGCCCCGGGCATCAGAGCAGTCCAGCAACGCTCCCTCCAGAGACTGGAGGAAACGATGATCTGAAGGCAGGTCAGGGCTTCTATACATAAACTCTCAGAAACAGATGGTGATGACATCATTTGTGATGTCACTGCACATAAGCCCTGCCCAATAACTTGGACTGGTGACATCATTCATGATGTCACTGCACATAAACCCTGCCCAATACCTTGGACTGGTGACATCATTCATGATGTCACGGCACATAAGCCCTGCCCAAAAACCATGACTGGTGACATCATTCATGATGTCACGGCACATAACCCCTGTCCATTAACCTGGACTGGAGGTTGTAGATTTTCTTATATAATCATACTGTAATTGTATTCAGTTCTGTTTTTTCACACTGAACTTACAATTAGTTTTTTATTTTTTATGTTATTATTGTTTTGATGCTGGCAACACTATGATGCCTGGCTGCCTCAGGTTATGAATCGGATCCCACATTCAACAATCAGGTCAGGTCCGTCACTGCTTTAACACCACCTGTGGAGAAACAACAAGACAGAAAACCTGTCGAAAGAAAAAATGAGAGAAAACCTGTGGAGAGACAAAAAGAGGGAGAACCTGTGGAGAGACAAAAAGAGAGGTTATGAGTGTTATATGTTAAGGATCCTATTCATAACATCCAGAGGCAGCACTATGATGTCACTGATGATGTCACAGGTTTTGAGAGTCAAACATTCTGTGGTGTCATCAGTGACATCATAGTTTTGCCTCTGGAAGGTTATGAATAGGCTCCTTTCAATACAACAACCATAACCTCTCTTTTTGTCTCTCCACAGGTTCTCTCTCTTTTTGTCTCTCCACAGGTTCTCTTTCTTTATGTCTCTCCACAGGTTCTCTCTCTTTTTGTCTCTCCACAGGTTCTCTCTCTTTTTGTCTCTCCACAGGTTCTCTCTCTTTTTGTCTCTCCACAGGTTCTCTTTCTTTATGTCTCTCCACAGGTTCTCTCTCTTTTTGTCTCTCCACAGGTTCTCCCCCCTTTTTTTGTCTCTCCTCAGGTGGTGATGGAAACAGTGAAGGAGAACAGGAGAACGAGTTGAGAGACAGTTTAGTGCACAGATCTGGGGACATGAGGAGACAAAAAGAGAGAATGAGGCGAGTGGTGGCTCAGTGGATAGAGCAGCGCCCCATACACAGAGGTTGTATCCTCGCTGCAGCGGCCGGGTTCCATTCCGGCCTCAACCCTGTGCTGCATGTCGCCCCCCCACCCCCCACCCTCACGCTATCTTGTCCCACCAAAAAAAAAATAAAGAAGAGAGAACAAATAAAAGTTAAGCAAGAAAACTTGACATGGTGTGCAAGAACCAATTAAACTGTTCTATAGCCTTAAAATGAATAGCAGCATTAATTAATTAGTTAAAAAACAACTTTTAATCACTATATGATCCAATCAGTCATCAGCAATACAATGTCACAGATGATGTCACAGGTTGTGAGAGTCAGTGATATAAATGAGGATCAATGACTTCATCAGTGACATCATAGTGTTGCCTCTGGCAGGTTATGAATAGGATCCTTTTTGCATTCAACAATCATAACCTCTCTTTTTTTCACCCCTCAGGTTCTCTCTCTTTTGTTCTCTCCACTCTTCTCCTTCTCTGCTTCCATCACCACCCAGATACGCATTGAGCTGAGCACAGATTTGGGGACAGGTGCCATAAACAGAATTGTTTTCAGTCAGGAATCTTTTTTTTAAAGATGGAGAACCACCTTTCCTTCAATTGTACCAATGAGTACAAATAAGGGAAATCAGTTTTCTATCTTCTAAAATCTTCTAAAATCTTCTTAGTCTTCTAAATCTAAATCTTACAAGGTCGCATTGAACACATGGTGAGAAGATGATTTTCGCTCAGTGCTCATTTGAACTGAATGAAGCTTGAAGGAATCATTAAGTAACTCATTGAAACCTCCGTCAGTCTTCTTCACCACCTGTTGATACGTTGCAGTTGTTTGTCGGCAAATGGCTGGATGTAAACAGGTCCTGTGACGTCCATTATATATACGTCCATGATGACTGATGTGTGTGTTTGTTTGTTTGCCACCCACCCACCCGCTTGGTTCTCTGGTCTCCAGAACGTCAGCCTGGCGCAATCTCAGTCAGTTTCGCGCTTGCGCAGCGGGCTCGGACAAGCCAGAAGTGTCCGAGCCCTACGCGAAACAGCTGGCCTGCAACATGTAGCATGAAGCAAGGCGCTGCCAGCGGCTGGGCCCCGGGCATCAGAGCAGTCCAGCAACGCTCCCTCCAGAGACTGGAGGAAACGATGATCTGAAGGCAGGTCAGGGCTTCTATACATAAACTCTCAGAAACAGATGGTGATGACATCATTTGTGATGTCACTGCACATAAGCCCTGCCCAATAACTTGGACTGGTGACATCGTTCATGATGTCACGGCACATAAGCCCTGCCCAAAAACCATGACTGGTGACATCATTCATGATGTCACGGCACATAAGCCCTGCCCAAAAACCATGACTGGTGACATCATTCATGATGTCACGGCACATAAGCCCTGCCCAATACCTTGGACTGGTGACATCATTCATGATGTCACGGCACATAAGCCCTGCCCAATACCTTGGACTGGTGACATCATTCATGATGTCACGGCACATAAGCCCTGTCCATTAACCTGGACTGGAGGTTGTAGATTTTCTTATATAATCATACTGTAATTGTATACAGGCTGAGTTTTTTTTTTACTGAACTGAAAACTATGATGTCACTGATGACATCATAGAATGTTTCCACTGTCACAACCTGTGACATCATCAGTGACATCGTAGTGCTGACTGGCAGGTTATGAATAGGATCCTTTACATACAGCAATCATAACCTCTCTTTTTGTCTCTCCACAGGTTCTCCCTCTTTTTGTCTCTCCACAGGTTTTCTCTCATTTTTTCTTTCGACAGGTTTTCTGTCTTGTTGTTTCTCCACAGGTGGTGTTGGAAGCAGTGAAGGACCTGACCTGATTGTTGAATGTGGGATCCGATTCATAACCTGAGGCAGCCAGGCATCATAGTGTTGCCAGCATCAAAAAAAATAATAACATAAAAAATAAAAAAATAAATAGTACGTTCAGTGTGAAAAAACAGAAGTGAATACAATTACAGTATGATTATATACGAAAATATATAACCTCCAGTCCAGGTTAATGGACAGGGGTTGATGAATGCTGACTGTTGAGTGGGTACAGCTGATATGTCAGCAGCACATGACAGGTAGGTAGCACATGGTAAAAAAAAAGAATTCAATACAAAGCAACACAAAATGAACTCCCCCCAATGTCCTAGTATCACACACTGAAAATCACAATAAATCACAGCAAACCCAAAATATTTACAAAATACCTCTCCTGACAATGTATAATGTCTGTCCTGTGCTTTTGCTGGTCTGCCCAAAAAGACAGCTGGTAGGCTCTAGTTCATTCAAAATACAGCAGCCAGGGTGCTAACTGGGACTAGAAAAGTGGAACACATTACACCTGTGCTGAAAACACTCCTATGGCTGCCGGTAGCCTACAGTACAGAATTGATTTTAAAATACTACTGCTTATCTATAAGACCTTCAGTTTGCCTCAGAGGGCTTTACAGCATACAACATACTTCTGTCCTTAGACCTCCACATCATCTAAGGCAACCCCCCCCCCCCCAAAAAAAAACCTGTAACCGGTGGGTGGGGGGTGGTATGGTTTTCCAAATATAATACTGACCTGATCACTAGTTATAACCCAACCAGATCCCTCAGATCATCAACAATGGGTCACCTAAATGTACCCAGGATTAAAATCCAATGAGGTTAAGGTGAATTTAGTCACTATGGTGCTGTTCTTTGGAATAAACTGCCTGACAACCTGAGATATTCGGCAACCATACACTCCTTTAAAAGCAGTCTCAAAACATTAATCTCAGGCTTATGGTAATTAGCCTGTGTGTGTGTGTGTGTGTGTGTGTGTGTGTGTGTGTGTGTGTGTGTGTGTGTGTGTGTGTGTGTGTGTGTGTGTGTGTGTGTGTGTGTGTGTGTGTGTGAGAGAGAGAGAAAGAGAGAGTGTGTATGTGTTTGCCTTTGTGTGCGCCTATTGTTGTCAACTGTTTTGGCTAACAACATTCTGTGCTTGTGTGTGTGCATTACATGATTTGTTGAGAGGCTGTTTTATTCATGCTTTTTATCACACCGTTTAATGTTTTCAGTTTTTCTGTAAAGCACATTGAGTTTACCTGTGTATGAAGTGTGCCATACAAATAAAATGGACTTGTTTTGTGTGTATTAGGATAAAGCAACCATCACAAAGAAATACAACACACACATCTGCTCCCCTCCACCTCTGCACTCGAGCAACAATGATCATCCAGCCACACAAAACAAGCTAAAACTCATTTATTATCACACCTTTTAGCTGATTTATTTACTTCTTAAACATGTTAAGCCACCCATTGCCGTGCTGGCAACAGGTTCACACCATATAAGGAGTGGTGCATTGCATTGACATCATACGTTTTGTCAAAAGAAATGTTTATCATATTTTCCCCTTGAAAAAGAAGAGACCAACCAATTGACAAAAAGTAAGGATGACGAAGACAGCGGCACTGTCCTGCAGTAGTAAGGAGGCCACTGGCTGGTAGAAGCACTGATCATCAAGGAAGACATCCCAACATTTATTACAGTCCAACTCTCAGTTGACTCCTTCACTGCTGTCTGATTGAAATCCGATGCTTTTACGACGCTTCCAGATTTTGTTTTTGCCTGACCATCAGGTTAACACTTTACCTGATTGAAGGTATAGTGCCTTTGCTCCATCTTCATCATCTCCACCTTCTCTGTGCAATTGGCTAAGTAACACACTGGAAATGACAAGAATAAAATGACAACAGAAACCCTACATACAGTCATACAATACAAGTACAAACATTATGAAAAAAAAATGAGTTTGTTTTCTTCTCATTTTTATACAAAATGTAAGGGATGCTTCGGCAACCGGGAGTTTATTCTTCCTCCTCTTAGATATGAGGTTTTGATATTTACGCTGGATATTAACCATAACTGTGTTATTGTTTTTACAACAGTTCTATGATAGTGGAGGACATTAGAAACATTTGGGACAGGACTGATGCACAACATTAACAAACGCAAACAAACAAGTCAGTGATTCACAAATCAAACAGAAGATATTATAGTTTCATATGATCTTACTTACAATAACCCCCCCATGCACTACACAATAGTCTTGAATTTTCATATATTACATATATGCTACATTCTCTTATTTCTTATTTCACTGATATAAAGGCAAACATATCTCAATGCAAAGTGTAAGCTGCTCTGCTTTTCTTTACATTTAAATTATTATAGGTTGAAATTGGACGATTCAAACAGTATGACTTAGCTCATAGCAAACATAAATGTAGCTCATAAACTGGATTTTTACGTAAACTCTTAATTCCTCTGATAGCAAGAATAGCAATTTCAATGTTTGTTTTTATCAACAATCACAATGTATATACATCACCAGAACTAAAGCAAGCTCAATTTTAACATTCTGATCTTCCAAACGTTTCTTTTTTTTTTTTTTCGTTGTATTGCACACACATAAATACACATAAAAATACAGAACTAATTTTTGGGAGAGGTTACAATAGTAGATTTTTAAACATCTCTATTTTAATATTTAAAATGCATACCAAAACATCTTAAAAAACAAACAAAAAAGAAATGTCAATATGCTTCGTTTCATAATGTCCAAATACAGTGTGCAGCCACCCGGTGGTGGTTTTGAATGATGTCCATTAATAAAATGCCATAACAGTAAAATGTATTAATATTTGTATCCTGTGCGATGTCATGTCCTTTAGAAGGGTCAAAGGTCAGACAGCAGTCATGGGTCGGCTAGTCCACTGCACTACTAGATTTGCTGATGGAATTTTTTTTATTTTTTTTATATTTTTGGACCACATGTTGATATTCCATTAACTGCAAAAAAGAGAGAAAAATATATATATGCGTGAATACAGACATGGTACGTAGAGCATGTTTACAGCACAAAAAATAATAATGACCAGTGAACAATTTCTCATAGCTGATATTAGGACATACAATGGCAGGAAAGCAGGAAGCACCAGTATGATTAATAATATAATTAATAACAACAATATTAGTGTGCATGCTGGCTTACTGGTTCTCAGTAGGTGTGTAAAGACTATTGTCCTTACACACCTACTTTAATGAATTTGCATAATTAAACCTCCTTCAGGAAAGGAATGGGTGTGTATAAACTCTTTTGTAACTTGTTTTGCACATGTTAAGGAGGTACATCTTACACCTTTATGATTCATATTTTTTATTGTTTGGTGATCTCAGGTAGTTCTCATCATAATCCTGCCTATCTTTTCCCTGGGCAGAAGTCAAATTATTCAGAATAAAAGACCTGCATGGGTGTGCAGGGCCTATAGAGGGTGTGCACGTGATGTCACAGCACGTGGAGGTCACTGCAGTTACACCCGCTGAGTGGCAGAAAGACGAGTGACAGCGTTAGCTTTAATGCTGCAAAAACACAAAAAGCACATCTAAAATAAAGGAAGAGTTGTTGTGCAACTGACTGCACAAACAGATTCAACAAGCAGTCAAGTTTTTTTTAACAGATTGCCGAAAATAAAAGAGAAGAGAAGCAAATGGATTGCTGCACTTCACAGAAATAAACTGGAATCCAGGCACTAAAATGTGGATTTGTAGTTCCCAATTCGTATTAACTATACTTAAGTATCAAAAGTAAAAGTAAATTATACATATATTTACATGTGCCAGTACACTGTATACCGTAAATTGAGCTATTATCAGCTGATTATCTGATCATCATCTTGATATTAAGCATTTTTCTGATTATCAGTTTTGCTTTGTCTTTAAACCTGATCACAAAATGTGTGTGCATCAAGGCTTTTCTACACCTTCAGGTTTTGCATCAAGTATTTTCCCAAGCATCAAAATGACGTAAATATAAATGTCAGGATAAACAATTTCTGGCCACATGTCAGTGTCCACCATGTTGCTTTGCATGCCTTGTGTTCTGTCTTGAGAATTTCTGTTTGCCACTGCTTTTGCTGTCTTTATGGTGTCCTGCCGCCTTTATTCAGTGAATGTCATCATTTTATAGGTTTCAAAACATCTCGCCTGAGGACTGCCGTTGACAAGTAGCCTGTTGGCTAACATATTAACAGTTATCTTCATTACTGTGTTGTTTTGTTTTGTTTTGTTTTTTTATAAATAATATAAATAGAAATAAAATGAAATTATGTGTGATCGACTGGAAAGCCTTGCAACCTGTCAACTCTCTCTTGGTTAGCTACTTGACTTAACATCAGGCTGTTTAGTGGTGTTTTACTTATGGCTGAAAGTTTCAAGTCTGCTGTATATTTGACCATATCCATCTGGTTAGATGTGGTCAGAAGTGTGCTATGTTCCACCTGTTACCACACCCAAACAGTGATGTCACAGTGTACTGACCACATCCTGGACCAACAACCAAGGTGAGAAGTGTAACCACTGGAGGTCCACAAACAAGATTTTTCTGTTGCTGTTTGGTTTGTCTTAAATCAAGGTTTCTGCTGTGTGTTTCTTAGTGTCTCTTACTGGGAGGGGATGCTGGGCGAGCCGGAACGATGGAAGTGGATGTTCTGCCATTTGCCATCGCGGCGGTGCCACACACGGGTCTCCTCGGACTGCATGGTGCGGGGCATGCCGCTGGTATCCATGTACTGGGTCAGCCGAATATAGGCAATACACGCTGCATTTTCCCCAATTAGGTGCACATGTGGGTTCAAAAGAATGGTGTGCACAGGCTTGTTCCCTTTGGACAGTGCTGGAAGGGAGAAAAATGGCTGATTACAAGGAGAAAATGTCGCTTCATAATTCATATTAAATGAATATGATCGATAAAAACCTGTCATTTGGATTTGGGAAATTGTAATAAAGCAGCAAGATTATTCAAAAACAAAGTATGACCCTACATAAGGAGGAATACTAACTTAAAGAAAAAGGAACTGTAAGTCTCCATATGTTAACATTGGACAAGCGCAGGCTCGCCAACTGATTGAGGTTTCTGGGACATATCTGGTTTATCTGAACTATTTTTAACCCGACTCAGGACATTCTGCCATTTATAGCAGCCATTTTACATTAGTGATTTTTAGCTCCGAGGTTAGTCCATCAGCACAGGCCTGCCCCTAGAGTGTACCAGCAAACATGTAGCGTAAATTGATCGCTCTAAATATTGATATAGAACAAGCAATTTAGTCCATACAAACTAATGCACTCTTTCATACAAGCATGCTCAATATCACTTTCACTTAGGATAGGATAGGATTTAGGGGCACCTATTGGTAGATCATCGAATATAATATTCCAAACTATGTTTTTATTTATGTGTAATTACCTAAAACTAATAAATTTGTGTGTTTTAGTTACTTCAGACTTACTAAGCAGGCTCTTTTCCATGGAGACCAGAACAACAACCCTCTATGTTTTGGGTCCACACAGAGAACAGAAGTCTCAACTGAATGCAGAATGCAGCCTCGCCACTAGATGGCACCAAACCATTAGATTCATTAGACCTTAAATTCAAAGCTATTAAAAAGGTTTGTGTACAGAGGGTTAGGTATTTCGTCTCTGTCTGCAAATCATGAATGTGTCTCCAGGCATGGCTCCACCCCATCTATCTATCTATCTATCTATCTATCTATCCATCCATCCATCCATCCATCCATCAATCCATCATCTATTCTGTGAGCTAATGCAAAATATCATTGTATAACAATCAAAGGTGTTACTCTATGGAACAGCTGTAGTTTGGACTTGAAAACATGTAGAACATTGAACAAATTTAAACATGTTTTATACAATATATGGAAGGCATATGAGATAGTAGAACAGAGAGGGGAACGGGCAGTAAGCTATCATACAAGACAGGTAGGTTGCTTTTGACAGTTTGAAGTTGTTCTCTGTACTGACGTTTATTCGGATTATATACATATTATAATGGGTTTTTTTTAAATAAAACTGAAAAGGGGGGCAGGATTTGATAAGTATTCACTTCCTCCTTCTCCTTTTCAAACAATACTTACGTTTGTTTACTGATTGTGTTCTGATGTGCATTCTGGTGTTTTTTTCTCGTCTAATTGTATTTGGCATGTTCGAAATAAATCTTTAACTGACTGACTAACTAACTCACAAACTAATCATTCCATTTATATCAGGCTCATTCGCGATGAGCCCAGTCTGTGCAGAATCGATCAAACAAACACCACACAATGCATGCTACTTAGATTTTTACCAGATATTCGGGTCTGATATCATTTGAATGAATCAGAGTCAGATCTAACAGGATGTGAGTGTTTCTGACTCCTTCCTGAACAGACTGAAGGCTGCTGGAAGCCGTCCGACTTAACCGCATCTGTTTATCACTGCCCTCTGCTGCTGCCGCCTCATCTCATCCTCTCTCCAGGTGAGGACAGTTCTTCTTAAACAGGCCTATTGTCTGCTACTGTTGTGAATTATTCTTTTCGCACATTAACACTGTTGTGAGTACCTCACTGAAAAGTGTAGTGATTTTAGTACACATGCTGACATCTGCAAGTATTCTGGATTTCACCATGAATTCACGTCATAGTGTGTAGTTTTGGTTCCATAGTTGCAGTGTAACTTTTTGGCACAGCATTAAATTGTGCAATCATGTTCTTCCCTCTGAGAATCAAACAGGAAGTTTTCCCCTCAATGCCTCTGAGTAAACAATTGGTGCATTAGATAACTCAGCACATCACGCCAATGTAAGCAAGCATGTCTGCAGTAAGTGTATCTTGTTTAAAAACCTCCAGAGCAGCTGGAAAAACTTCAACAAATTGATGCGATTAAATAATACACAGCCATTAATCCTTCCAAAGGCCAAATTCTCTTTCTCAGCTTCTAGTTTGGGTTCGGAGCTAGCTGGCTGCTTGCAACCTTTGGAGCAACCCCAGACCCCCGGTTACGACAAACTTCAACTGCTGTGGACACAGTAACAGTAGCACGGAGAACTATTTAACATTGTGACACATTTCCTCTCAAATGAACTATTCTGTTGGTATGTTGTAAAATGTGACACTTTCAGGCCACGTACAATGGCTTTGATGATGCTGCAAATATTTTTTCTGTCAAAGTCATGATTAATATTTTACCGTTTTCAAAGTAAAAGCGATGGAAGTCGTGTCCTTCCACCAGGTTACCCAGAGCCTCAGGCTCAAAGGAAGTTAGACCAGGATCACAAATCTTCCTGTTACACCCCACCACAAAAAAAAAATAAAAATACAGAATCAGCAAAGGACGTGAGCAAACTAGTATGAAATTTAGATGTTACTGTACAAAAGGTGAGAAACCCAGAAATATACTTACGCATAGGCCTCAAAGTCTCCATTGTTGATAGACTCAATCAACTGCTCAGTGACTTTGATAATTTCCTGTTTGCGAGCTACAACAAAAGTCCACAGAACATTGTCAACTTCACAAACAGATGTAAAAAAATGCCAGTTTTTCACCGTATCTCAGGCAAATGTTGGTCTGAGTGCAGAAAAAGGAAATCTGACATCGACTTGGCTTCAAATGGGTTCTAGTCTATGAATTAGCAGGGTTTCAAAGTTATTAGAAATGGAAGGCACTCAAAAAAAATCAGTATTTCACTTCATTTTTGTTGTTTCATATCAGAGTGACAAGACAACAAGAAAGCCTCCCATGACTAATAGTGATATCAGGCAGGAAAATGCAACATGACACGATTCCGTTCACCCAACAAAGCTCAAAATGAACAAAGACAAACCAATGCTCGGATGCAAGTATTCTCTACAAAAGCAGTTTCAGCTAAGTAATGTTGACATTTACCTTTATTGTTATTGGTGCAGGCTGGGGGATATTGAAAAAAATACTTAATTTGTGCAACAAAAAGACATGTTAAATAGTAGAGAAATATAGAAACCAACTCCATTGCCTTCACAGCCATAAGCTGCAAACAGCTTTTTTTTAACTGTGTCAGTATATGGGCCTCATGCAAGAAAACATATATAAACAAATTTTCTCTTATTTTTGCCCATAACCATGATTTGTTTTTATTATGTTAGTATCCATTGATTTTTTTGGGGATTCACCAAAGCTTTACAAGTGGTCGAGAGCAACTCTTACCAAGATAAGAGAAAAACATCTCATTTTCACAGTCCAAAAACTGTTGTACAACACAAGGAAAAATATGTTTTATATTTTAGGAACATTTACACAATGCATGAATATCATTTAATCAAATTTAAATCATGTTTTAGAGATTATTTTAGTTCAGGGCTAAAGAAATACTACTATACTTGGTGCATGGATCCGAATTACTAGAATTTCAGTCACTGTGTGTCCCTCTGCTGACCAAAGCTACAATGTAACTAAGTACATTTACTCAAGGACTGTACAAATTTGAGGTTAGTCATGTTACTTTTTAATTCTACTCCATTAGACTTCAGAGGGAAACACAAGCCAAAAATACAAAAATATACAAGTGCAGCTGTAACAATTAGTTGATTAATTAGAAAATTAATTGGCAACCATTTATATAATAGTGAAATACCACAACAACAAAAAAAATCCATGGCTCCAGCTTTTCATTTAAACTGTATATTTGAGGACTTGCTGCTTTTTCTTCTATTTATATTATTTTGATTAATTAAATTTATTTAAACCTTTCTGCATGCATAACTTTACTTTAAATAGTTCAATAAATTTCTCTGAAATCCCATTTACTTTCTTTACGTTTATCAAACAGAATGTCAGTTTCACTCTAGGAGAAGTTCTTCTTCTTCTTCCAGCCTTTTTAAGTGTCCAGTCTTGTTCATGTGCCAGAGTCTTTGCACACCACACAACACCTGCTCTTATATACTGTTTAGGGGGTGTTACCTGTGCTAGCAGGTGATGTATGATGAAGTGGGATTCATCATTGAATACAGCTAGGTAAGAGCAGATTTGGGTGGTTTGGTGCATCTGGAGTTGATTTTTCTTATATTTTCTCTTTCCAGAAAATTAAGAGAAAATATAAGAGAAATTTAAGGGAATGTTGCTGCATGAGGCCCAGTGTTTGGGAAAGTCAAAACAGAGGGCAAACAGAGGAGTGAGAAAAGTATCTGTGTCTACAAATATACAGCAGGAAAGAAACTTCTTTTTTACTCAAATACAGAAGAAGAAGAAAACGGATGGAAGGATACTTAGGGGTCAAAAACAGAGGTTTTATTCTGGAGCATGTATAGTGAGTGCATTATAAGGACGAAAAATCTCAAACTATAAACTGTATCAAACACCCACTCATCTCCGTCGGATTTGAGACACTTTATATGGAGAGATTGCTTTCCTCCAGTCACGACTGGGTAACAGGAGGGGAACAAAACAGGGCATCTTCCTCCCCCAAATGTGGAGGGACTTACTCTGAACTGAGGAGGTGGGAGTCTGCCTTGAGTCAGACATCTGTGAGGAACGGCTCTTAGAGCTCAAGAGACCGCTCACTAAGCTGCCCAGACGAAGGGCTGTCAGCGGTTGCATGGATGGGTGTGTGATTGGTTGTCACGTGCGTGTTGGATGAGGGGTGTAACAATGACAAGGAACATATATATGTATGTATGTGTGGGCAAAGGCAGGATAGAAATTGTGGGGACAACAAAACAAATATTGTCAACAAAACATGACAAGGGGAAGAAAAATAAAAGAGACATTAAGTGATACTGAGAGCATAAAAAAAGGTATGCAAAAAAACTGAAAGAGCAAACAGCTTTTTTTCCACATACACGAGATGACAGAAATATTTGGATGCGAGGGAGGGCAGGACAGAAAAAGAACAGGGAGGGCTGCAGTTTGCAAGAGAAGTTGACAGCCAAAAGGGGGGTTGTTAACTCGATGTACATTCTAACTGAAAAGAGAATGAAGAAAAAAATATAGAGGAGTGAAGAGTCTGATCGGACATGGTGAGGACTGACTTTTATAACCTCAAAGCATAGGGGAGAACTGTGAGTAGGTAAATCAGAAAAAAATACAAGTCCCTACCTTTTACATCCTCGTCCTCAATTGTGGTGTTGGCACTCTCAATGGACTCCTGACAATGAATGACAAGAAAGAGAGTTTGTGTAGGTAATGCATGAATGGATGAGTATGATTTCTGTTCGTTATAGTGTTGAAACTAAAATGACAGCATTGAGGTTGTATGCCTCGGCATGACAGTCAAGTTGCAGGTACAGTTCACATTACAAGTTCATTCTTAAGGCTAAGTGGACGTTTGTGCCAAATTTGAGATTTCCTGAAGCCCTTCCTCAGAGACCACCATTAATCCAAAGTGCCTTTGACCTTTGATCACCAAATTCTAATAAGTTCATCCTTGAGTCCAAGTGGATGTTTGGGCCAAATTTAAAGAAATTCCCTCCAGGTGTACTTGAGAGATTGCATTCATGAGAATGATACAGACAAGGTCACAGTGTCCTTGACCTTTGACCAATGACCACTAAAATCTAATAAGTTCATTCTTTAGTAAATGTGGGTGTATTGAAGAAATTTTAATAAATTTCTATGAGGCGTTCTTGAGATATTGTTTTCACTAAAATGGGATGCACATAGATACGAATGTGCATTCGGAAGGATGGACAACAGACCAAAAGAATAATGCCTCCAGCCATAACTATCACCAGCGCAGAGGCATAATAAAAAGTTTAAAATGTTCTTGCATACTCAGATTTATACTACACTGTACTATACTGAGTACCAAGGGGATTTTTTTCTCAATGCACAATAGCCAACAGGAAACAAGAGACAAGATGAATGACATGCAGCAAAAGTCCTCAGCTAGGCTTAAAACAGATAACGTGGTTGGGGTCTTAGACCCCTATGCCCCCTGGATGTCACAATGAATGTAATTTATTAAGGGTTGATTATATAACAGTTCAAGCTGAGGGCTGTTTAAAGTTGATAGAGATACTATTGGATACTATTGTTATTCATTGAAATTGTTATTAACCGAAAGGCCTAAAGTACAAGAGCAAACAGCTTTGACATAAATAAGTGCAAATAATAATGAAAATGGTGGTTTTATTGTTAATACCTTGTTTCCATCCACTGGATTGTGGATCACAGTTGTCTGTGGTTCCTAAAGACAGCAGATGACAGAGAATTTGTGGGAAGAAATGACAAAAGACGTCTAGAAAAGGTTGGTGTGCTTGTGTGTATTTTCAGAACTTGAATCAATCTATCTATCTATCTATCCATCCATCCATCCATGTATTTATCACAATGCAGCTGGCATCAAATAAAAGAACCTTCTTCAGTTGCCTGTTCTCACTTGTTTGTTCTTTCTTCATGCTTTTATCTCCCTTCCTGCACGACATTGTCACTCTTTTGTGTCTGCTTTTCTCTCATCACCCTGCCTCGGTAATCAGATGTCTGAGCTTTTGTGGAATCGATCCTGATGACCAGCTCAGTCTTTCTAATCACTCACCCCGATTACACTAGATTATAACATCAGCAGCCTGCATCTGTCTGTCTGTGTGTGTGTGTGTGTGTGTGAGTATGTGTGCATGATGATTGAGAGAGAAAGGAGGATAGAGAGAAAGAGAGAGACATACCATGTGCCTGTGTTCATGCGTAATCATCTCAACAGCAAATGGGAGCACAGAAAGCCTTTGACATCATGCAGAGCAACAGTCATGTGGCCTGACGTAGACAGCCAGTCAGCAGACACCATGCACAAGCCAATGAGTGACGGCCAAATCGCTCGGGAATATAGCATCATAACGAGCCTAAGGAGGTGACATCCTCACACTCCAGCCATGCACAGACAAACTACATGAGCAGCAAAGCCCTACATAACATGTCCTCCTGAGAATTTTACCATCAAATACAAAACTGAAAGCACTAAAGTCGTGACACACAAGGAGCATGCATGGTGTTGGTATGTAGAGAAGGACAGAGGAGGGGTTGTTGCAAAGGAAAGGAGGACAAGGAGTGGGGGTTGAGGTAGAGGTTGCCCCTAACTACAGATTGTAAACTACACTACACAACTACACAATCCAAACGTGTGTGTAAAGGCTTGTTGTTTCAACCCAACATTAACTATACACAGGACCAGCAAATCCAAACTGGCCAAGCTCTGTATGCCCCGCGCATGCGCTGCTAATTCAGATGAATGAAAGAACACATCAATCTGAATTATGAATAGTTAATTTTTAGATCAGCTGTATCAAATATGCTAGAGCTGGGACATGCTGCGCAGCCACAAAAGCTTTTACACACTATTTCATTCAGGGATAGCCTAAAAATGAGCTTCACGTTTGTTTTCAAAAATATTTTCTGCATCACTATACACCTGGTTAAGAGTTTCAATCTTATCCAGCAAGGCTGAGATCAAACAGTAAGAGATCTGAGCCCCTGTGAGAGGGTGAACCTGTACCTCCTCCACAGCGGAGTGTGTAAGGTGGGGAGGTGTTAGAGGTTTTGTAGATGGAGGTGCAGGTGTAGGCGAGGTTGTGTGTTTATACCAGCGCAGGGGCAGGGCCAGTGTCTTTAGGACTGGTCACTGTGTTGGCTTTGTTGTTGACCTGCAGGGGGCAGTGTAGAGCGCAAATGACAACACACTTTCCAGACACACAATTGTGCACCAACACGCGTAAACACACATCATCCCAACGTATGTGTGCCAAAGATGTGATGTTAGTAAGTGTTACATTGTTACTCAACCAAGAACTCACAAGAAATTTTATAAAGTACACTTTGGCACAAAGAGAAATGTATAGAGGAAAAAATGGCTGTGCTGACGGCAGGGAAAACTATTCTAATTAGTCAAAGGAAAACTGATTATGTTTCTAAAACCAAATTTCTTGAAGTTCTAGTGTGTGGGATTTAGGGGGATATTTTGGCATAAATGGAGTATAAAATTCAGAACTATGTTTTCATTCATTCATAATCACCTGAAATTAAGAATCATTATGTTTTATTTACCTTATAATGAGCTGTTTGTATGTATATACAGAGTGGACCCGTTCATGGATGTGTAAAAACAATTGAATACAGCATCGGAGGCAGGGCCCTGGTCATTCTTGTGAAAGTTGCTTAATGCTGCATGAAGTCCAAAAAGTTTAACTTTGCGGGTGTAAAATAACCTGAATCTTACGTATCATTGGGCCTGTGAAGCGCACAAGAGACATCTGTCCGCTGAGCTGGCAATGGTTATTTGAACCCCTCTACTACGTCAAGTTGTAGTGAATAAATATGAGGCCAAATGTGACAATAAGCCAGTCTTTCTATTAAAATGTATTCATTATACATGGGTAGCTAGCTAAACGCTAACTTAGCATTTTCTTTGGGGCTTTCCCTTCTGAAACAAGGGGAGACATAGGCTGATTGTGTATGTTTAGTGTCCATGTTATTCAGCTGCTCAAGCTGCAGCTTTACCTACTCGTCAAAGTCTGGCGCACATTGTGGGGGCCTGGAACTCCTCTGCAGAGTCCGCCATGTTGTGCCTACAGTAGCCCAAAATTGACAAACCATACACTGGCTTTGAATAGGGCCATTTGTTTTTCAAGTTGGCCAAAATAGGTCCACTGAACGTTTGGTACATGAGAGAAGTTTCAGTTGAGTGCAGTCTGCAACCTAAACACTAGATGCCACTAAGTCTACACACTAGACTGATAAAAGACAGAAAATTGAATTCTAAACTGCTGGACTTGGGAAAATACAAAGGAGGTTGTTCGCCACAGTATCGGGGAAATCAAGGAACAGCAGTGTAAATGTGTTTTTGACCACACACCTTGTGCATCAGATAGTAATAGGTAAGAGAACATTTATTTGATAGCTAACCAATAATAAAATAGGACACTATGCCAACAGACCCTGCACCAACATTCTATTCAAAGGAATGTAGATATGCACAAGTCTAACCAACTGAAGAACTGTGGGCTCAAGCTAAGAATAACAACTATTGCCCACTGCTTGGACTGACTGTCCCTGAATGATGTCATTAAGTGCACATAATTTTTCCGAAGGCTCCTCAGACAGTGAGCGTTCCAGCAAACTGATGCAAATAACAAGGCATTTTCTTCACTGTGCAAAGCAACTCACCTTAACGCCATCTGGCTTCTTGTTGAGCAAACTCTTGGCTGCTGTAGAAAGAAAGAAAGAGACAAACACTTCAGCATGAGAGTTCACAAACACAGTCCGGAGCCTGAGGCTACGCTAACATGCAGCAAGCATATCAGTCAACTGTGCTTATCTTCAAACTCCAGGTGCAAAATCCAACTGCAAGATCCATAATGCAATGCAATAGATGCTCAAAATGGCATCTCCGTTTATGCAATGTTGTCCTCCTACTACATACTAATTCACATGTGAGGGGCTGAAGGGTGGGTGGTTGATTGGGTGTGTATTTAGCAAAGGGATGAAAGGGGTAATCTACCTATCTCCAACAGACCCACACAGCATTCTCAAACTGACATTTGCACACATACACATGCACTTAACCACCAGCACCCACACATACAATCCCACCACTCTTCTCGCACTGTATTTCTCACGGTTCAAAAAGAATCCAAACTCTAGATTGCATTTCAAAATGCATGCTGCATCCTTGTCTAAATTTCATTCTAATCTCATCTTGGCACTTTTGCAAGCAAGAGGTTCAATTTTGTCCTTTTGAATACCAAACACCTCATCTTCATGCATGTGTGATTGGCTATTAGGAGAGTAAGTAAGGCCTAAACATCACAGTTATTCACTTGGGCTCAACCCCACATATTTCCCTGTCATCCCAAAAATCTTACCTCAAATGGAAACCACAATCCAAACAAAAGAAGGAAAGAAATTTGAAAAAGGAAGAAAATGATGAATAAAAAGAGACACAAATGCACTAATGCATTTTACTGTAGAATGAAGAGAGAGAGAGCAGGCTAGTAAAAGCCTGAAAAAGCAGAGGTAGGTCAAAGGAAATGCATGCGAAAAGGTATGATAGAGCGCAAAATTGAGATAAAGTGAGAGAGAGATAAAGAGAGATGGCTCTGTTTACCAGTGGCGCCTTTGCGCCAGAATCATCTTTGTTGGCATTAAAATATAGGTTTAAATGTATCTATTATATATTAAAGGGATAGTTCAGATTATTTTAGGAGTCTTTCTGAGGTACTTTTCCATAGTCAGTATATTACCCAAAGTAGGTGGCAGTCAGCACACTGTTTAGCCACCTAAAAAAAGGCCCACCTAATAACTCAGTATCAATTTAAGTGAGTGTTCAATTATAAATATTTTCACAGCTTGACCTTGTTGTGAGACAACACTTACCTTTGGCACTACATTTTCTGTATCCCTACCATAAACTGTATATAAAGATGGGCGACGTAATAGCAGTAGTAGTAGTAGTTTATTCTGAACGTGTGAGAAAAACATGTACAAAAGAACAAGAGACAATCATAAAGTAGTGGACAGACATAGAAAATGCATTACTAAAGAAGATGTGAAAAATGTAAACAACACATCACAATTAGATACGCATATCTGAAAAGTAGTGAGAAGAAGTACTAACTTACTAACATATCTCCAATTAAACCCACAGCAAAAACAAAACAAAGTTAAAATATCCCAGCTACTGCTGCTGCCATCTTGAGCTGGTGACATAATTTGCGAGCCAAAGAATGCAAAGTAGCGATCACAAGCTCCCACCCATACTCCCTTCTGACCGATCAGGAGCAGCGCCATTGATGGCTAGCACACCAATTGGCACACACAGCTGTCAACCATGATGTCAAATCGCCATTTTATGGGATCAAATAATTAATTAAAACCAAATTCATCAGAAAAATAAAACACTGTGACATACATTGACATGATAAGAACTATAGAAAACACCTTAAGAAATTATTTATTTGATGTGTACTGTAAATTTTAAGTTTGGCCAATGTCCCATGAGCTTTCATGGAGGGCCTATGACCTACACTGCAGCCGGCCACTAGGAGACAATTGAGATGTTTTGGCTTCATTTTTCAGGTCATTCATCTGCCCACTTTGTCATCCATCTTTACTTACAGTCTAGGGTTTCTAAACATGAGCACAAAAGAGCCGCACACTGTGTCAGACTTTAGGAAGTTCATGGAAGAGACAACAAATAAAATCAAATTTAAAAATGATTGATTATGACAGCGATAATAAAATGCCATTCATTGTGAAGAAAAGAGGATATCTTATGCAAGGATTGCAAAAAGAGAGAGAGGAATACATCTGTTCCATGGTTGTGGAAATGTAGTTCCAATGGAAAGGGTGGTCTGATGGCGAGCTACAGCGGTGAAAAAGTTCTCAATATAGCTTCCACTTAAACTGATTTTTTTTTTTGGGGGTTATGAGTGGTTAAAATATGTTTTGTTGGTGGCCACCATCTACAGCAGTACGTAGTTTAGCTTCAGTGGTGGTACCCCCCATTTGCTTATTTACTTCTACTGTAGGTAATACACAGACTATGGATTTGTACATCATAGGGCCCCACTTCAGACACTTCCAAACTATCACTTTAAGATTTATATCTTAAATGTATAAGATATGTTTGGGTAACCATCTCTTGGACACCAGGCAGAGCGAGACATACCTGAGAAGTTTCTTGTGACCAGCAAAGTGGTCAATATGGCTCCCTGCATTGACAGAAAAGAAGGAAAGAAGAAAGTAATGGTGATGGAGGGAAGGAAGGAAGAAAGAGACAGAAATAGAAAGATTGATTAGAAGGTTATAGCAAGAAAGAAGAGCACAGCAAAAGGGCAACTTGAAGGTTATGGGAACAAGTCATCATTTCTAAGTTACCCTGTTAAGTCTTGAGTGAGGAGGACAGAGAAAGGGGGAGAGAGAACGATGGCTGGACGGATTGTTCTACATAAATAGAAACATGAAGGATTGCCAGACATCTCACCTTGAGTTTCCTTCTGGCGTTGAATTTCTTCAGGCACTCCACAGTCTCCTGCCTGTGCATCATGGAAGCTACAGTGGACCGTTGCTGCAGGGAGAAGATCAGAGGATTTGAGGATTAAGAAAGAATGAAAACAATGGATGGAAGGAGTGTGTGCATGTGTGGACAATGAGACCATGTGTGAAGCGTTACCTACAGTAGTGTATCATTATAAGTGTGTGGGTCTTTATTCCCATGTCTGCATACGTATCTGTTTATGGGTGTGTGTGTGTGTGCCACATACGCAGATCCAGGGATGTTTGAGGGCCTCTGCGGCAGTGATGCGTTTACTGGGGTTGATGGTTAGCATCTTATTGATCAGATCTTTGGCCTCAGGAGTTACAGTGTCCCACTCTGGGGACGGGAACTTTCAAAAAACAACGAGCATGTCAAACACTCATTACACCGACAAAGTTAATAGGGACAAAATAAAGCATCCTCAGACGTTCTTTTTATAGCAATGTTAAGGAGAGGAGGAACTAAAACCTTGAAAAAAAACCAAAACAAGTGAAGAGAACCTTCAAAAGATAGAATCAAAAATAGAGAAAATAAATGTATTCCAGATGGCGTGTGTGTGTTATAGGACTGTCACATTCTGTTTCATTATTTACATTATTTTAATGGCACTGGCACACCATCAATCCATTTATGGTTTTCTTCAGCAAAAATCTATGAACAATTTTGAATATGTGATTTTCTCTGCAAGGTTGGAAACAAGAATGATAATGTTCCCTTCAAAATAAAACTTTGAAACACTGTTTTCTAACTATTTAAGATAAACCTTAGTTTTTTTCTCTCATGCAACGGGGCCAATGAAGACATCCAAATTCATATCCATGGGGACGGAAAAACTAAATATTCAATCTGTAATGATCTGTCCAAACATGGAAACATGGAGCTGTGCTTAACAGTAGTCATGACAACGAACCATCTGAGAAGTAATGTGTGAAAGCATTTTGTGTTTAAAACCAAATTATGGATAAGCATGAGGCTGTTTGTTTGACATTTAAAAATACCTCTGCCTAATGTTAACGTTACCATGGCAATAACTCTGAAAGTTGTCTGTTCGCTAATCAACAGTGCTAATCAAAAGTACAGGAAGACCAAGAAAGACCAGAAAACTTCCACAGTTTTGGAGTTGCTTCATAGTCCCATAAATTATGTTGGACCCAAGGGACCTCTACTTTGTGGCATAGTTTTATGGCAGCTAATGTTAATTATGGAATGAATGTAATGTTATGATTTTCCCAGGGAATAGAGTGGTGTCAGCAAAGAGACAACTGGATGTCAGACTCCATGTAAAATGAAATATTAGAAATTTTGGCATGCAGTCGAGAGATATCGTGTCTTAAGTGAGGGAGTACACTCTCTTTGGACCAACTCTAGGTAGAACCACCAATGTCAGTACGTCTGAGCAGTTTTACTGTCTTTCCTTTTGGCATATGCACAAAAAATGTC
This sequence comes from Plectropomus leopardus, assembly GCF_026936395.1. Classification (NCBI taxonomy): domain Eukaryota; kingdom Metazoa; phylum Chordata; class Actinopteri; order Perciformes; family Serranidae; genus Plectropomus; species Plectropomus leopardus. The sequence continues at coordinate 3,916,052 of NC_142178.1, forward strand.
ATCAGTAGCACCCCTCAGCCAAAATAAGTTCCTGTGAGCATGAAGTCCAATGTTTTTTAGGATCAGGCTATGTGGCTTGCGTTTAAATTAAAACAAAGTAGATATTAGTTTTTATTCTTTCAAACATTTCCAGGTTTGTACTAAATGTGTGTGAGTGCTTACATCATAGGCCCCAGCCTTGATTTGTTGGTAAAGGCGGTGCTGGTCCTCATCCCAGAAGGGAGGGTATCCCACCAGCAGGATGTATAAAATCACACCTGGAAGGAAGTGACATGGTAAGATAAGCATGTTAACAGCAAATACCAACACACTGTAGAACTGTAAAAACTATATTATTCACCAAAATTAACACTGCACAGAACACTTGAAACAACACAAAGCTGCAGAACACTCATCTGCACACACCTGACGGGCTCGGACAAAGCCACTGACTAAGGCTTTAGCTCCAGCGTCAAGTTCATTCAAACAGTTGCAGTGAGTTGCAGTGAGAATTTGAATGTTATTTACCACAGGCCCACATGTCCACTGGCTTCCCATATGGGTCTTTCCTCAGAACTTCCGGAGACAAGTAGCCTGGGGTGCCGGCAAAACCTGGAGGAGTGATATGGAGGGAGGGACGAGATGTGGAATGGTAGGCCGGAGTGGGCAATTCAGTGACCAGGTTGCTTCTCAGCTAACTAAATGAGTGATTGATTGATCGACTGATTGGTCGGTTGCTTGACTGACCAACTGATTCAGGTTGAAAAATGGGTGGATGAATACTCACCAAACCATGCCTGCTGGTCCCCCTGCACCTCGATAGCCAGCCCAAAGTCAGCCAACTTGACCGCCGCCCCCTTCAGCTTACTGGCCAATAGAAGGTTCTCAGGCTGGGGGGGGCGGAGTCAAACAGGTTAGAGGTGAGAGGTCACACGCTCTGGGAACAAGCCGCCCACAGACACAGATCTAAAATCAGATTAGCCGAAACCAAATCCTAATCTGAATTATTAGGGGTCAACGATGCTAAACTGCTCTTAAATCAGTGTCTGAGGCAACTCCCTTTCTGCCACACAAATGACAGAGAAACAGAAATGTGCACGGGACCAAATCTCTACGTGACAAAGGACTTTCTTTTTTTTTCACGCTGGAGCTGTGGACTTGCTCCCACAAGCCTCATGGATTCTGAGAGAGTGAATTGGTAGCAGACACAATGTACTTGTGCACCAATCCACTGTTAAAATCCATGAGTAGGAACAAAGTGCACACTGCAGGGAGAAGGATACAGGAGGAAGGGTGTGGTGTACAGGAGACGTGGGTGTAAAAACAAGTGACTCAGCCACATATGGGTAACGACAAACACACACAGCACACTAACACAGTTTAGCACAATCATAAGTATATGCAAGCCCCCAGCAAGCACACATGTGCACACATTCTCAGACACACACACACACATACACACACAAACAGACACAGGTGCAGAAAGGTCTTTGCTAACCTAAGGCCAGTTAGACAGTGTGCTCTAATGAATAATACATTTTTTAACATTTAGAGACTCTAAACGCAGACAGCCTGTGAGCAGTCAGTTTATGGCAGACATATGACTCAACAGGACACTGACAACTGGACAACATCTACATAATCACTTGCATAATGATGAATAAACCCCCCTGATTACGAAGCATCTGAAAAGTTAAAATCACCTCAGAAAAGGACATGTTCTCCAAATAGTCAACAGATTGGAATAAGCCACCATGGTTATTCTTTTTTTTTTTTTTTTACTAAATGTTTGCTTCCGCACAGTTACATGTTCACATTTGAGCTTTCCTGCATTCTCTCCCCTTTTCCTTCCACATAAAAACCCTCTTGGGAATCTATGAGAATACAGACCACTGTTAGAATATTCATGACCTTGGAAAATCTTCCACATCGCAACATAATTTTTTACATAACTATGCAAATGGTGATCATTCCTGAGGTTCAGGCTTGTGATTGCTCCTATTCTGGTCACTGTCACTGTGGTGCCACACTACTACAGTACTACACGATCTCACACACAAAGATGCTAGCATGCTCACTGCAACATTAGAGGTAACGTTAGAAGGGGATCCTTATTCTTGACATAGACAGGACATGTGGGATTTTTCAACCCTGAGCCTCCTTTCCCATGTTCTTGTGTCTATGTGGTGAATGGAGACAGCAATTTTTGAATTTTTTCCAGTACTGAGTGATAAACAGGCCACAATGTAATCCCTGGGGGGATATCAGGCTACTATCTGTCCTGTGTCCTGTCAAAATAAAGTAAAAAGGCCCCCAAAAAATCTTTCAACAAAAAACAGTGTGATCCCAGTGGGCAGTTGTGTAACAATCATTTACATAAAAAAGGTGTTTGTTTTTGTCACTGGCAGGCTCTGATTGTTTTTAGACATGTCTGACTACATTATGAAGAGGACTCTGCAGAGAAATTTGCTGATCTTTTTGTTATTGTGACCAACTTGAATCTCACAAGAGGAGACTTGTTGCAAGAAAACTAGGATTATCACTTTGTAGTTGTATGCTTCTGTGAACCCATCAAGTTGCATTTAAAGCTTACATTCATGTCTGTTACAGTGCTGGACCTTTGACAGATTAGTTTAGCCCTGAGTTCAAATAGATGTTTGTGCCAAATTTTGTGATAATCCTTCGAGACCTTCTTGAGATATTCATGAATAGAGACCAAGGTCCCATTTACCTTGACCTTTGCCCACCAAATTTTAATCAGTTCATCCTTGACTCAAAGTGGATGTTTGTGCCAAATTTGATGAAATTCCTTTAACGTGCTCTTGAGATATCATGTTTACAATGATGAGAAGGGCGTAAGTTCACAGTGACCTTTGACCACCAAAATCTAATCAGTTCATTCTTAGGTCAATGTTGACATTTGCACCAAATTTGAGGAAACTCCTTCAAGGCAGAAGTACAGTAAGCATGGTCTAGTCTTGACAAAAATATTTTAAAAGTTTTTTCTGACTATTCAGCCGATTTCGACAATGCAGAAAGGTCTGCAAGATTTCTGACCGAGACCTTGAGTAAAACTCAATGAAAAGAAGGAATAACATTTCAATATGCTGTATTGTCTTGTTTGTATTGTTGTCCAACACTTATAATAACAATGCAAGCCTGTCAGTGGCAAAAACAAGCACTTTTAGTGGACATGAAATTGATGGTGCCCAATTGCCTGTTTGCTGCTGTGGTTGCAGTGGTCTCTCTCAATACTGGACCAATTGAAAAAAACGGACATTTTCATTTGTCACTTAGACATAAAAACATGGGAAAATAAGGTCCAGGCTCAAAAATACCAAAGTTACCCTTGGAATATCGACTCAATTTACAAATCTAATGTAACCATATAGGAGCCAAGCTGTAAGTCTTTGCAGTTTGGTAGCTTAGAATCTAATTCTGCACACCAGAATTGCAGCAGATTTGAAAACTTTGGTCACAGTCAGATCTGCTTTGTTAATTGTTGAAAGATTTCAGGGCTTCTACAGGGAAGAATTAGAAGACAATTATCCTTTTGTAAAGGGTAAGGACTGTGCGGGGAGTCACTAGGTCTTTCCGAATGTTGCCACCTGTTGTACAGAGTCAGGACTGAACATGCCTGCAGCTGCTCTGCAGTCATACAAACCTTCAGATCCCTGTGAACGATCCCATTAACATGGCAGTGATGGACACTCTCGAGGATCTGCTGTATGCAGTGGCTGATGGCGAAGGAGTGATGAACAAGCACGGGATTGGGATGGAACAAATAAGAGACAGAAAATGAAAGGAGGAAAGGTGGAGGAGAGAAGATGAGGAATTAATTAAGGAGACGAGAAAAGGGAACAGTCTTGTAACAATGTCTGAGTGTCCCTCTCATTAGGCCTCTTATGTGTGATGCTGTTTTTTGACAGGTGAGATAAAGTCACATGAAGGTATGCCATTTTTCATAAGATTTAATGTGTGTGTGTTAACAGATACGCACACTATCTTTCCCTTTCTCTCTGTCTCTGGGGAGGAAGTATTTCAATGCAAAGCTGGCACTGTAAGGTAGGCTGTGTATGATTAATACCGCAGGCTATATGTCGTTAATCACCTTTATAAATAACTCCATGAGATGCCTCAGAGACAAGGCAGCTGTATCACACCTCTGAGAGGACCATATGTGAAACACACAAATATACACGCAGAGATGCACAATGGCTGCTGTGCTCAGCAGTGTGTGTGTGTGTGTGTCTGTGTCTGTGTGCATGTGTCTGTGTGCGTGTGTGTGTTTGTGTGTGTGGGTGTATGTTACCTGGCATCAGCCTCACTGTAGTACTCCCTGGCTACGATGTCCTCGAACAGCTCTCCTCCTGTCACCCTGCGGAGAGACAGAGAAAATATTATAGTGCTTGTGTTTCTATCGCTCTGTATCACTGAACAAAACACTCATTCACTGTTTTTGAACGGCACTGAATCACAGACACACACATGCCTTGTATTTCATAGACCACTATACACACAAGATATAGTCTATACACCTACAAACAATTAGCTGAAGCCATGTACCTGTGTGTTTTAATGTTTCTACTCAAAGTCGAGCTGCAATGATTAGTCGATTGATTAATTAGTCTTGGGCAGCACGGTGGTGTTGTGGTTAGCACTGTTGCACTCTTGACCCTCACAGCAAGAGGGTCCCTGGTTTGCTTTGGTTGGAACGGGGTTCGGTCCGTGGGCAGGGGCCCTTCTGTGCGGAGTTTGCATGTTCTCCCCGTGTCTGTGTGGGTTCTCTCCGGGGTCTCCGGCTTCCTCCCACAGTCCAAAGACATGCAGCTCAGGTTGATTGGTGACTCTAAACTGCCCTTAGGTGTGACTGTGAGCGTGTACGGTTTTCTGTCTATATGTGTTGGCCCTGCGATAGTCTGGCGACCTGTCCAGAGTGTACCCCGCCTTCTGCCTGATGACAGCTGGGATTGACTCCAGCCCCCCGGCGACCCTTACGAGGACAAGCGATTACGGAAAATGAATGAATGAATGAATTAGTCTTATTATTATTGTAATTTCGCAGCTTCTCCACAACATGAGCGTTGTAGAAACACCAATTTTTTTTACCATGAAACTGCAGTATTCAGCGTTTTTACCGGTTGAATTCAGCGGGTCTGTTTGTTCTGGAGGAGAAGAGACCTCTGTGGATAATTAATCTTCTGAGTATTTGGGTCTTTAAAAGTTATCAGGGGAAAAAAGGTGCTTGAGCTGTGCTAGTGACCCATCTGCGACGAACCAAACAGCACAGGAGAAACATTGGTTCGTGACATTAAACTGCTTTATTAGTGTGCGGTGTGTGTTTGTTTTGGACAGGAAGAGACCTCTGTGGATAATTTGGCTCCTGCTAAAAACGTCTGGATTTTAAGTTATTGGAGAGAAAAAAGGTGAGCACACATTAGCAGGTGCAAGGCTCGTGGCCCGTCTTCGACATGCCAAACAGCAAGTTCAGTCACCGGCTCCTCCACTCCCTATAGCAAGATACTAAACCCAAAATTGCTGGTGGCACCTTGTTTGGTAGCCTTGGCTACCAGTGTATAAATATGTGAATTGGTGAATGTGGAATGTAATGTAGTACAGTGCTTTGAGTGATAGAAAGACCAGAAAAGTGCCATAAAAATGCAAGATGTACAAAAAGCCGGTCCAACCAAATCCTTATTCAAAAGCACAGAAAATGTGAAAGTTGATGTCACATTGTGGTTTTTTTTTCATTGTTTTTTTTTTTTTTGCACTGGGTGCAATCTTTTGGGGATCACGCTTTCATGCCTGTGCGTGCAATGATGGTCAAGCAACAGTATTTGGACAAACTAATAACAATAAAAAACATAGATCTATATGACTTGGCAGCCCAAAGCTGGATTACAGACCTCGATGCACAACTTCCACAGACACTATAAACTGTCTCTTTTGTAGACAGAATGCCACACTGTGGTAATAAAGATAGCAGAGCATGTAACTCACAGGGCGGCGCCCCTGTCCAACACGACCTGATGTACCTACACATTCTTTATAAGGACAATTCTCTACACAGTGTTATCCTCTTATAAATACACCAGTTAGAAGGGAAAGCGAAACAATTGACAGGGAACGTGTGTGTGTGAGAGAGAGAGTGTGTTTTACTCACAGATCAAACACCAGATAGTGGAAACCCTCCTCTGATATGCTGTCATGGAGTCGTACTGTCGAGGAGATTTAAGAAAAACACAAACACAGGACAGAAAAGGAAAAAGAGACACGCAAAAAAAAAGTCAAATGAAACAGAAAGCAGTGAGTACTTCAATACATACACTGTCAGTGCTCATTATTCACACATTACTTTGTGCTTGTGTGCCTCAGAGATGGCTTGTTAGTTGTCAGGTGTTTAGAAATAACGGTAATGTGCAAAGAAGCAGTGAGAAGCACAAAGTGTAAATCAAGTACCAACATGAGTTTGCAATGCATAAAATATACCTCCACTTAAAGCGATGATTCATGTTGTTACCAAGAGTGAATGCACTCTGAAAAAGTTTCTTAGCACAGATGTCATCCCCATAATCACTGTGATTACTGTAGGTGAAACCTTTAAGAACAACTAAATTATACCGTACATAGCTATTTACAGATTTAAAGGAAAAAGCCACAGCCACAAGCTATATAATTTTGGTTCATGAAATTGGCTGTTGCCATAAGTATTCATTAGATAAAACATCTTGATAACCCCAGGAACAAAACTGCCACAGTAACTAACACTGAAAGAAAAATAATGGCTTCAGTGTTTTTTGACTGTCAAGCCAAATGTGTTACTGGTGAAAAAAATAATTAAAAAAATAAAAAAGTAATACTACACTTGCAAAATAGGTTTTCATGAGGTAATATATAATATATGCATAAAAACCATCATCAATGATTTGACCTATGACACCAAAAAACACTAAAACTGTAAGCCTTGTATTACCCTAAACGGCTATATAGGTGATGCAAAGGCAAGAGCAATGTTTGTTCTTCTTCAGTAGGAGGAACACTGTCCTGTTTTAAAAGTAGTAACAGATGACATTAATAAAATAATTTCTTTGTTGTAATAATAATTAACTTCATTTGGTTTGACCTGAAAAAGGATTACTTGACATCATCATCATCATCATCATCATCATCATCAACATCATCATCATCATCAATGACCTTGCTGTCGTCATTGTCATATTATCAATTATTTTGTCATCATTCTCAAGTACACTATTCACCATAATGCGCTTACTGTGGTTTTCCTTGTCCCAATTGAATCCTAAATCTCTGTGATCCCAAGACAGGGTGCAGTAACTACTTTCATTGCAGTTTATGTTAGGTTTTGGTGGCATTTTTGTTGTTTCTCTAATTTTTTCAACGTATTTTCTGAAGAACGGAATGATGATGAACCAGAAAAGTTTGACAAAAGATGTCTAAAGTTTTTTTTAAAGATCTATTTTTTGCCTTTATTGAATAGGACATCGTGAAAGGGGGAGAGAGAGGGGACAACACGTAGCAAGGGGCTGTAAACCGGACTCGAACCCACGGCCGCTGTGGCAAGTACACTGCTTTCATATATGGGGCGCCTGCTCTATCCACTGAGCCACTGGACATCCCATATATAAAGTTTAAATTTCAGTCTTGACTCAGTTTTGACCAAACTTTTAATTACTGCGGGTAGTCTTTATGAGGCCGAATTAGCCTTGTACTATTTAGATCAGGGAAATGGTTAATGATTTGTTCATCCATATGTTGACATTTAAATCAGCACCTGAGGGCTCAACTCTGAGAAAGTAATATTAAATTGAATCATACTATGTGAAGTAAATATTAGGGCTGAGCAATATATAATATCTCCGGCTTGCTACATCACTATCTCCTTTTAATTCACTTTTGAAGACTTATTTTTATCGGGAGGCATTCCTATAATTTCTTTTTAAAGGACTATTTTTTGTACCTTGTACCTTGTTTTTGCTTTTGCTTTTTTAAAATTTTCCTGTGTATTTTTCTTATATTTTTCCTTTGTGCTGTGTTTTAAAATTTGTCCTGTGTGTTTCTTTTGTGGTTTTAAGTGTAAAACACTTTGTAACATTGGTATTATTATTATTATTATTATTATTATTATTATTATTATTATTATTATATCAACATTACATTGATATTATGATTAAGACTAGATATCACCTGAGATTTTGGATAAGTGTTGTCTTTCCCTGAATTTAAAGGCTGCATTACAGTAATGTGATTTTCAGTTTTCCAATTTCTATTATTTGCCTTTACACACTTACTCATTACATGAAAGAACCATACAATATAATTGCAATATAAATATCAAGATATGTGGCCAAAAATATTGTGATACTCTATTGTCTCCGTATTGCCCATCCACACATGATTAATCATGTTTAACACTTGGATTTAAAGCCAGTGAATTAATGTTTTTCCTTTTAATTCATTTGAACATTTAAATAATAACTAGGAGAAAATACAAATTTGGGACTGTCTTTCACAGTGGGTCTTGATTCTTGCAGCTGAGCTGTTTCAATCGGAGGTATTAACATACACAGGAAATGGTACTGACATTAGGAAGTCAATAATGCCATCAATGCAGACTAAGCATTTTGCCTCTAATACTCAAGAATTGTCCTCTACAGTTGCTAAGAAGTCTCTCCAATATATCATTAATGGTCACATTTTTTCCTGCTTAACAAGATTTCTTTTTTTTTAAGATTTTAAAGCAAGGGAGTCAAAATGTGCAATCATGGTTGTTCTTTTCTTTGAAAACTGATTGGAATGGCAGCTGTGGTGCCGAGTTGATTGAAGAAATCTGAAGTAATGACAGTGAAGAAAAGAAAGACCATGACTGAGCGGATGAGGGTGAGAAGACCAAAAGAGGAGAGACAGGTTCTATCAAAAGAATAATGAGGAGGAAAGAGTGTAAAGGGTCAGTGGTTGAGAGAGAGAGAGGGCGTCTGAACCCTGTGTCTTTCTGATGATTCAGCTGGGAGAGCACACAGATACATCATCATTAGATACCTGTACACACACACACACACACACACACACACACACACAATTGTCTCCCTCATAACTGTGTCTACAAGATGAATAGCCATAGCAGAAATCACCAGGGACCTGAACAAAATATGCATGTTTTTTCATGTTTGTATCGCGGTGTGTGTGTGTGCATATTTTCACATCGAGGACTCGTAGCTCACCAATGTTGGGGTGCTTCAGTAAACGACAAATCCTTGCCTCCCTCTCCAGCTTTTGATGATCTAAAAGACAAAAACAGGAGACACAAACACAGAGACACACAGAGACGGGTTATTTTTAATGCTCTTCATTTTATCCCGCTATGATTGGCTTTCTGAATCAGCTAACATGAAGTTGGCTGCAAGTTAGTTTTGACACAATGGAGGACACAGAGCTGTGTTTGAGCATCGTTGTCAGCGTCAGGGTGTGTTTGTGTACTTGACATCCACGCTTCTGTATGTATGTATGTATGTGTATGTGTGTGTGTGTGTGTGTGTGTGTGTTGGCTTTGTGTCAGCCCCACTCTTTTCCTTATCAGAACTGAAATGCTTGACAAAAATAATGTGACCTGATATGTGCTTGGTTATGTGCCACAAACAGGCAGGCAACAGTGGACAACAAACAGAGAGAGCAGCCAGAGTGGATTCAGATTGACCTCCAGTGTCGGGCTTAATATGAGCTCCTGCAACATGCCTGTAGGTTCCCCTCTGCTGCCCTGAGCACAAAATAATCCCGCAAGGATACAAATGGCATTTAATTTCATGTCTTCTAGGGGTAAACACAAATTAAAATGGAAAGATCATTAGGTTTTTCTTGGTCTTTACATTTCTTTTTCATTTACAGCAGACTGAGTTGACTGATGGGATAATATAGAGCGACAGTATGCCTGATAAAACTAAACTATACACTTTCATATACATCGTATACTATACATACAATATTTTTTTCCCCTAACTTTACAGCAAGACTAAAAATGACAATTTTTCTTCCTTTTAGTTTTTAATTACATTTTGTCTGGAATGAATAGTAAAATATTTTAAATGAATAAATAATATGGTAAGGTAAGTTAGCATGACTTCTAACTAGCTTGCAATGTGTTATATCTGCCTATACCTCAGGAATTTTATCACCGCTTAGAGTAACATTATAATTCCATTATAATGCATTATAATATGATTATCATAATATGCTATGATTTTTGCAAAAACAATATTAGTGAGTGATGAGCAATTATGAAGAATTGTGATACTCAACCTTGTGAGTCAGTAAAAAATGCTTCATAATGTGTTTTGATTATTGATATCAATCTTATTATTACATCTGAATATTTATGAATATTCTCGACTTTAATTATACAGTGCTATGAGGACATTATAATGCATATTGGTTGTAATGCATTGTAGACATGGCTGTCACAGAGTGTTAACCAAATTTTTTCATATAATGTTCAGACCAAGTTAGTGATCTCAGGATGTATTATATTTTTATTCAAATTGTTTTTTATTGAATTTTCAAAAGACTGTAGTAAGGAAAAAAAAACAAAAAAAAAACAGAACAGTTTAAACTAAGAGCAGGTAGACACAATTGCATGGATACTATACATGGATCCCATCTCCAGCGTCATTTGTAATATATGTACATACGTAAAGTACTTCTTGGGCAGTTTTTTCCTTTTGCTTCAATTTGTTACATTTTCAATAGTCAACCCATGTACAGATACATGTCAAAAAAAAAAAAAAAAAAAAGAAGAGAAGACAGAAGAGAAGGGGGTGTTGTGGAGAGCTACTGATCTAAGGTGGTTGCATCAAATTCACTTGTAAAGTATTCTAAAAAGTCTCGCCAAATTTTTTTGAACCTTTTAACAGAGCCCTGAATTGTGCATCTGATTTTTTCTAGCTTAAGAGACGCCATCACCTCACGGACCCAACGTGAATGGGATGGGGGTGTGGTGGATTTCCAACCAAAAAGGATGAGTCGGCGGGCTAGTAATGTTGAGAATGCTATGAAGTCTGAATGATGTTTTGATAGCCCGCTGTTGCTATGGGTAACCCCGAATACTGAGATAACTGGATCTGGCTCGATTCTTTTTTTACACATATGGGAGAATGTATTGAAGATCTCTGACCAGAATGTGTGTAGTTTTGAGCATGTCCAAAACATGTGTCCCAGAGTGGCAGGGGCCTGGTGGCATCTAATGCAGTCTGGATCTGAACCGGGGTATATCTGGGCCAGTCTGGCTCTACAGAGGTGCAGGCGGTTGAGTATCTTAAATTGAGCCAGTCCGTGCCTAACACAAATTGAGGATGTATGTACTCTTTTGATAGCTCTTTGCCAGGTTTCCTCAGAAAGCTCCATGTTCAAGTCTTCACCCCACCGTTCTTTCAAATGGTGAAGAGAGTTACCTTCCATGTCCTGTAAAATATTGTACAACTGAGACACACAGCCTGGTATGTGGGGCTTAAGCTTCAAACATTCATCAAGTGGGCAGGCTGGAGGTATGTGCGGGAATGATGGAAAATACATACGAGTGAAATTGCGTATTTGAAGGTACCTGAAGAAGTGGGGCTTAGGTAGGTTGTACTTTTTAACGAACTGGTTAAAAGAGCCAAACAATCCATTAATGAATAGATCTCCCACACAATGGAGACCCTTCCCAAACCATGTCCGAAAAGCTGCATCTAGCAAGGAAGGTCTAAAGAGGGGATTGGCGATAAAAGGCATTGACACCAAAGCTTGCGTAAGGCCAAAGTGTTTACGAAATTGGGTCCATATACGCAGAGTGCCTCTCACAATTGGATTGTCTGTATGAGCCCCCACTGCTAATGGTAATGGGCCACACAACATAGATGCTAAGGAGACTGGTGAACATGCTTGTTGTTCCATGAGAGACCAAATTGGACCTTCCCCTTTCACAAAGGTATTGTACCAGACAGTCACTTTGTGAATATTGGCTGCCCAATAATAATATAAAAAGTTTGGCAGCGCTAGACCTCCATTTGTTTTGCGTTTCTCCAGTACAGATTTCCGTACACGTGGTATGGTCTTATTCCAAATGAATGTGCTAATATATTTGTCTAATTCTTTAAAATATGATTTCGGCAAAAAAATGGGAACTGTCTGGAATAAGTATAGAAATTTTGGTAAAATAACCATCTTAACTGAGTTAATACGACCAGCCAGAGATAATGGAAGCGTTGACCAGCGATTGGTATCCTTCCTAGCTTGATCTATAAGTGGTCTAAAGTTAGATTTAAGAAGGTCTTTATAATGGCGTGTTACCTTGACTCCTAAATATGTTAGTGGACCAGTTGTGACTCTAAATTCACATGAATCAAAGGACATCGCCAATGCTTGACTATTAATGGGGAATAATACACTCTTTGTTAAATTGATTTTATAGCCTGAGGCCAAACTAAATTGTGAGATTGTGTCCAGGCACTTCGGAATAGAATTTTCAGGATCTGATATAAAAAGCAAAAGGTCGTCCGCATATAACGAGACTTTATGGACTTCGCCCCCCCTGTTGATTCCCAATATTTCATTGTTTTGTCGCAGAGCTATAGCCAATGGCTCAATGGCAAGATTAAATAGAAGAGGGGACAGTGGACAGCCTTGCCTCGTTCCCCTATGGAGGATGAAATACTCGGAATCGATATTATTGGTCCTAACAGATGCCTGTGGCATAGAGTACAGTGTTTGAATCCAAGAAATAAAAGTCGGGCCAAATCCAAATTTGTTTAATGAATTAAAAAGGTGTCCATATTCAATTCGGTCAAAAGCTTTGTGCGTCCAATGAAATTACTATCTCTGGAAGTTGGGTCGAGTGTTCAGAGTATACTATATTAAAAAGGCGGCGCAGGTTATGATACAACTGCCTGCCCTTTATGAAACCCGTTTGGTCAGAGTGCACAATAGTTGGTAAAACAGATTCTAGTCGTAGAGCCAGGATTTTTGTAAGTATTTTATAATCACATGTAAGTAGGCTGATTGGTCGGTATGATTCGCACTTGATTGGGTCTTTATCTTTTTTCGGTAGAACAGAGATTGAAGCCTTGGTCATAGATGAAGGGAGCTTTTTTTGTTTAAGCGATTCTGTGTAAACAGAGCGTAGGAGTGGTGTCAGTTTACTGGCAAAAGTCTTATAAAATTCAATGGGGTAGCCATCTGGGCCTGGTGCTTTTCTATTTTTCATTAGTTTAATTGCTTGGCCAATTTCAGCGTCAGATATTGGCTCTTCTAGGCTGGACTTATCTTCGTCATTAAGGGTGGGCAAGTCCAGATTTTCTACAAAATTGTTTGCATGACAACTCTCTGAACTATATAGGGAGGAGTAAAAATTTTTAAACTGATCATTAATATCTTTCGGGTCTGATTTGATGGTGCCATCAGTGGCTTGTATTCCTGTAATATAATTGACAGCCGAGAATTGGCGTAACTGATGAGAAAGCAGCCTACTCGCACGTTCTCCATGTTCGTAGTGGCTCTGTCTTGATTTTAGAAATTTCTCTTCAGCCTGTTTAGAAGCAAGAAGATCGAACTCTGTCTGCAATGCAATCCTTTTCTTACGGAGGTCTGTCGATGGTGAGTCAGAGAGTTGTTGATCAACGTCATGAATAAGCGTGGTTAATTCTGTGAAGCGTCTTGACCTGCTTTTGTTCAGTCGGGATGTGTATTCTATTATGTGACCCCTCAAGTATACTTTTAGTGTTTCCCATAAGCTAAATATGTTGGTATCTGGCAGCTGGTTAGTTTCAAGGAAAAAATCAATCTGAGCCGAAATGAAGTCCACGAAGTCCCTTTCTGTTAAAAGTGTGGGATTAAGACGCCAGTTGCGTCTTGTGGCTACATTGTTCTGGAGCCTAAGCTCCATAATGACTGGTGAATGGTCAGAGATGACTATACTATCATATCTACATAACTTAACAAGTGGGAGCATTTTTTGGTCTATAAGGAAAAAATCAATCCTTGAATATGTCTGGTGTGCAGTAGAAAAAAAGGAATACTCCTTCAGTGTTGGATTTTTAAATCTCCAGAGATCTACCACACCACTGGACTGGCAAAACGTCTTGATAGTATGAGCAGTTTTGGAGAGAGGGCCTGCTGAGATTTTAGAACGGTCAAGAGAGGGTTGCAGGACAGTATTGAAGTCTCCTCCTAATATCAAGTGGTGTGTGCCTGACTCTGGGATGCAGCTAAACAGATGCTTATAGAAGTCAGGGCTGTCCCAATTAGGGGCATAGATATTGACTAAAACCACTGGAAAGTTATACAACCTGCCCTGAACAATAACAAAGCGCCCATTTATATCAGCTACTACTTTTGAAGATGCAAACTGCACATTCTTCCCAATCAAGATAGCTGTTCCTCGACTTTTAGAGTTAAATTTGGAATGAAAGACTTGTGATACACAACCTCTTTGTAATCTGGGAATATCTGACGTACGTAGATGTGTTTCCTGTAGAAATATTACCTCTGCCTTAAGTTTCATCAAGTGGGAAAATACTTTGCTTCGCAGGTGATTAAGTCCCTCACATTCCAGCTTACAAATTTTGTTGATGTTCTATTCAACCCATCTGGGGAAGCCATGGGAAAAGGGGACTGACTGATGTCCGGAAAGATTCACCTGACAATAGATCCACATCTCTAACCCTGGGGAGAAGGGGGGGTGGGAGAGAGAGAGAAAGACAAAGAACAAAGCGAGAGAAACAGAAACAATAACACAAAACACATAAAGAACCCCTGAAGTAACACGTAACCCCAATTGCTGGCCTCTCCCCAACTGAGAGGCTGCACCCTCCCTCCCTCCTAAGCCATTATGAAGAAACCTGTTCAACATCTTACCTATCGGGGCTGAGGCCCCATAAGAACCTTTATGTGCCAACAATTTAGCTTAACAGCTGTAACATTTCAAGTCAAGGAGACCTTTTCAGTGTGTGCAAGATTAGTGTCTATATTCATAACCATGAATATGTGTGTGTGTGTGTGTGTGTGTGCGTGTGCGTGTGTGCGTGCGTGCGAGTGTGTGCACGTGCCCATATGTCTGTGAAGTCGATGATGTATGAATGTGCCCGAGTCTGTGCAAATGAAACAAAATCAAAATATGTGTAGGTATTACAGTATGAAAGCTCACTAACTAGCCACTTGTTAGCAGGTTGACCTCATGTCATATTACTCCATAAAACAATATTGTATAAGAATATTATCCATCCCCGGTGACCCCAATCAATCATTAATCAAGAAAGCCAATATCAGCAGCAGTATATATGAACCAATTCGGTGTCACTGTAATTAGCCTTGGCATTCACAAGGGGTAAAGCAAGCTGTACTGTATGACATAACATCCTATAACAGTTGGGGTCAATTGTGTGAAATTTAAACAAACAAAAAACTAGGTAACAGTGACCCTGATTATTGAAAAAGTTAAATGGCTCTACTATCAGCATCATGGGCTTATTATGTGAAGAGATAAAACATGTCACTGTTTGTGTATTACCATCCACAGCTTCACAAAAAAAAAAAAAAGCTCTTTACTTAACAGCCAGACCTTCGCTTACTGTCCAGTTAGAACAACACTGTAAAGGAAACTATCTTACTGAGTAGTTTGATGGCAGAAGAGGAATCAACAAAAATATTTCCTAAATAATTTCAATGTCTTTCCTGTCAGCCATACCTGCGTTTTACCTCAGATTGCCATGGCAATCTCAGCATAGACTGGCGGAAGTGTCTGATTCCTGTAGGGATTATGTGTCCGTTGAGAGTTCTTTTACAAACGCTTCAGCTTTGACTGGATCCGTGAAGCTTCTCTGCACTCCATCCCGCGTTGTAATCCTCATTTTAGCTGGGTACCACATCCCGTATTTGGACGCCCTCACAACGTTGCAGAAGTTGTCTCACCTGCTTGAATGCAGCCCGCTGCCGTGCCACTGCCTGTGTGTAATCAGGAAAAATCCGAATCCTGTCCCCATGCTCGGAGATCAGATTTTGTGCTGCAAGTGATTTGCGCAGGATCGCTTCTTTTTCCTGGTAATAGTGACACTTGATCACAAAGGCTCTTGGTTGCTGCCCTTCATCCGGAGCTTGTTGGAGGGTGCGGTGTGCTCTGTCTAAAACAGGCGGTTTATCCAGCTTCAGTGCATTCTGTAGTATTCCAGCAACAAATGTAGTTGGGCGGGTGCCCTCTTCACGCCTTTCTTTGATGCCGAAAATGCGTAAATTGCATCTCCGTGATCTTGCCTCTAAATCTTCTGTTTTTGCCGTGAGACTCACCACTTCTTTCCTCAGCTGGGACACCTGTTGCTCCAGTTCAGTAATGGTGTCAGAGTGGCTGTTGGCCGCAGCTTCCAGGCTAGCGGTGCGCTGCTCCAGAGCGTTAGCCCTAGCGTTAGCATGCTCAATGGCCGTTTTCATTTCGTCTTTAACAATGCTTATTTGCTTGCATATCTCGGCGTTCTGAGTCTCCGCTTTCTCGTCTATTTTTGCTAGCAGTTCGGCCTTCAAAGACGTAATGGCGTCTAGTATAGCTGATTGACCGGAGTCCGTGCTCTCTGCAAGCTCTGGGGCCTTGGCACCGCTTCTCAGATCCGGCATCTTGTTTTGTCGAAAAGTCGTAGCAAGATGGAATAAAAACTCGCGTTTTCAACGTCTTTCAATCTACGCTTTGCTTATAAGACACCCAATCTGTCACACAGATGCGTGAGTTGGGCTCCTTGACATAAATAAAGGTTAATATGGGGGAGCTCAGAGACGTGCGTCTACATCTCTCCGAGGCTCGTCTATCATCGTCAGGATGTATTATATTTTTGCAAAAAAATGTCGCAAATCAGTGAGTTGTTAAAGGTCCAATGTAGGATTTAGTGACATCTATTGGCAGACATGATATATATGCTCTCATTTGTTTATAATCAACTGAAAACAATTGTTAGCATTATCTTAGAATACTCTATATATATCTACATACAGAGTCTGCCATGTTGTTCTACAGTAGCCCAGAATGGACAAACCAAACACTGATAGGGCCACTAAAGCCTACACACTCAGCACACTGGAGAAGTTTCACTTCTGCTACCTCATCGATATATGCCACTAAAGCCTACACACTGGACCTTTAAATGAAAATTTCATAACTGCATTCTTGCATTTCTGTACCTATCACTTGATGGAGTGCTGTACCTTGATTGGGCAGGTATTGAATTTAATGGATTAGCTAAAAACAGACCATAAAACCTGCCATTCCTGATTTTTTTTTTTTTTTTTTTGGCCACTGACATCTAACTTTATACAGTTAACATGGTAATCATATTTGGAGTTGTGTATCTGACAGCGTGGTGAATCTAAAGCCTGCAGACTGTGAGATTTTTGCAATCCTATAAGTTTAGTGCAAGTTACACTCTGTGACATGGATCCAATAAACTTGGGTACAACATCAAGTTTGATGTATGCAGACTTTTTTTTTTTTTTTCAAAATATTGGCAAACACATTTTATGGCAGTTAGTGATCAAATTTATAAAGTTATTTTGACAGCAGCGCATGTAGGTGCAGCAGCCTGTAGCTCCTCAAATCCTTGCTACTTTTTTGCTATATTTTTCATTTTTTTCAACTCCATGGCCCCTTCTGCTGAAGCACATCAGGAAAAGTTGTGTGGAGTTTGGACTGAATGCAGCAGACCGTGAGAGGATCCCCCCTAAAGGCATACGCAGAGTGGTCAGTCAGACCAGAGAAATGAAACCGGCATCAGGGTGAGGCTGACCTGACTTGGACTGAGAGCTGTTCCTCTACCAAGCCTTCCTCTGGCTAATGTCTAATCGCAGGAGTATAAAGTGGATGAGATGTGATTGAGACTCACTTAACAATGGGAAATCAGATACTGCTCTGCGTACATCTTCACAGAGACATGTGAACATCCCGGATTAAGCTGTTGCACTGAATAGACGGACCATGTTGGGAGCCATAAGGACACAAGACTCTGATGCAAATTCAAAAAAATGCACTGCAGTAATTGAACGATGCCACCAGCAGCAACATGCCCAAAGAACCAGATGGAATTTTCATAGTAGTTGCTGATTTTAATCAACTCATACTTCAACTCCAAAGATGTAGCAGGATCAAGTACAAATGAAATTTCTTTTTTTTAAACTTTGTTTTAAAAGTGACTAATATATCTACCTTCTACCTTCTTCTTTCTTCTGTACGATGACGTAACCTACTGAATTGCAGACTATGACCTACATCTATCGATGTCAATAAGCAAGAACAAAAGGCCAAATTTGCACGCCAGTTTTGCAACAAGAGTTCAGAGTAAGTATTAGCATCTATTAGCATTTAGCATGCACTAGCAGATAGAGAGAGTTTTGGTTGGTCAGTAGACATAGGTCGTAACAGAAGTCACACAGTGACATTCTCATCCCAAATTTCTGACACTGTTAGAATTTTATCCCAGGCTGTCTTTGATCGCACAACAGTGACAACAACTGTCTTTGAACCTCTCTTACTGGGCGACGTAGGACTAATGTTTCAGAGCCAAGTCCAAAGATATTGCCACATTTCTTTCACAATGGTCATTGTTCGTCTGAGACAGCCCAAAATCACAGTGTTTACTGGGCTTGAGTCCAATATTCACTCTCTTTTAGCTTTGTTTTTGGTCTCCACCAACTCCTGAGGGAAATATCTTGCTGTTTAGCTACAAAATGCTCTGTTGTGTTCACCTTTAAGTTGCTAACTATCTGCAGTTTGGAGTTTTTTCACCAAAAACAGCTGCCTTTTATCGCCAAAAACAGCACTATGAGGGTGGCGAGAGTGTTTGGGAAAACCAATACAATCAGCTGAAAATAACAAAAGTATAGGTAACATATTCTCTACGTATTGTTATGTTATTGTTATGTTTTATTCTTAACACACCACAAGGGATTAGTAGTGATCACTGTGAACCTATACTTACGCCAGGGACCTTTAACTTAAATACTGTATATTCTGCTTCTCTATATTGCTTACATGCTTACAAACAGGAAAACCACTGAATTTCATGAGCTGGGCACAACTTCATTTTCAAGGAAGGGCAGAAAGGACAACAGGTATTAGGGCTACTGTACTTCCTTTTGGCCACAGACAGACTAGTTGTATGGCAACCCTCAGAAAGCATCTTGAGACCAGACTGATTTTATCTGACTTTGTCAAAGAAGAAGGGACTCCCAAATCTCCCCGTCAAAAGACACTAAAGTCCAGTGACTCTGATTCAGAAAAACTGAGTAAGAGCAGCAGTCGTTATAATGAGTGGTGCAGCACAGCATTGAGGCGACCCATTTCAGTTTTGCCTCGGGACACAGAGCAAGAGCAAGAGCGAGAGAGAGAGAGAGACAAAGTGAGGGAGAGAAAGAGGAGCAGCGGGTTCAACTTTTTTTTCTCCAAATAAAATAGGACGCCTATTTTTCACTCTCATCCATGTCTCCTTCCTCTGCACTTCTTGATGCTATGGAAACTGTGGACTCAGTGCAGCTCAGAGGAGAGACCAACAAAGAACACCAGGCAGCTTGTTCCCGTTATAGATACAAGTATGTCTTTCTTTGTGTCGATGTAGCGCATCTATAGGAAGCGACAAGCAGACGCACAGACAAACTTAGGGCCGCAGTATACTTTAAACGAAACAGAACTTGGCGTGCTCTCAAATGTTCTGTGATAAAAAAAAAAAGCCACTAGAGTACAGGACGTTCACTGTGACTAAAAGACTGTTCCTCCACACCAGAGGGTGGAGTCTATCAGTCGCAGTGGAAGAGATGAAGCCAGAAAAAACTCCCAACAGTGAAATGCAAAGCAAATACACGGTGAGCTGCGGCAGCACTTCAGTTCAAGCTAAAAATGCAGGAGGAAGAGGACAAACAGGACAAACAGATCAGAAGATATTATATTTGCACGTGATGTCATAAAAAATCAAACAGTTTAAATTTTCTCCCATCCCTCCATCCAAGTATAAAAAGTAATCCCTCAAAAAAAATCAATAAACATATTTTTTTTCTAGGAGTAAAATATAAGTAGATCACTACATTTTTCATAAAAAAATGTTTTAAAGATGTTTTGGCGCCTGTAAGTAAAACTGACCAAGCCATATGATCAGACATTGCCATAAATGATAAGCCATTTACTTAAAGGATAACTTTGATGTCTTTTTTTTCCCACATGATTTTGAAACAGGCTGCAATGTAACCTCTGTTGACAATTGAGCATTGTCAATTCATGTCCATTAAAAGTACTTGCTTTTGCCACTGACAGGCTCAGATTGTTATTCCAAGTGTCTGCCAACATTTTGGAAATATTGTCAAATCCACCAGACTTCTCTGAAAGAAAGTAATTTTATCATCATAAAACACCACTCATGCAAAGTAGACAGAAACAAATTATGGAGAGGATCCTTTTAGATATAGACCTTTTTGTCAAAGAGTGAGATCATTTTTGTATAACCAGAAACAGCTATGAAATCACTGTTAGCAAAGCCACCGACTCTAAATAAATAGCGATTTTATTGTCGTAAAACACATTTCATTCAAAATCAACAAAAGCTAAATGAAACTCACAGAAACCATGGTAGTTTGTCTTTCCACTGTTTTAACAATCATCCACTCTGCTTTGGTTGAACTGAAACCTTAATTTACCCAGTTAGATGTGAAAATATGCTGGCTCTACCCATGCGTAAATTTGGAGTCTGGTGTGTTTGGTGATAGCGATTTAAGGGCTGTTTCTGGCTAAACAAAAAGGATCTTACTCTCAAACAAGAAGGTCTGTCTCTGTAGGGATCCTTTACATAAGTTGTCAAAACATTATGATAACAATCTGAACTTAACTCTCAGTGGCATAAACAAGCACTTTTTGTGGACATACATTAAAGGTGTATAAGTGCCCCATGTGGTTACATTGCAACTGATTTCACAACTGCCAGTTGCAGCGGTCTTGCTCAATACTGGACCAAATTCAAAAACTGTTATTCCCACTTGTCACTTAGATGCCAAAACAAGGATGGAAAAAAACAAACTTGCCCTCTGAGTTGGAAAGGTGGCAAAGGCGTAAATACACCAGAGATTAACTCGAAACGTACACACCGTGCATAAGGTAAAGCACAACTAAAGATGGAGTAAATCAACATCACAGGTGGTGAAGATGACCATGTGAAAACTTCTGAGAAGAAGCCTGCATCCGCTGCAACAAATAGACCCCAGTGCTGCTCTTTTGTGTGGTCCCAAACCTGCCATATTGCCTGTGAGAACTTGCCAATTGCTTTGTTTGAAGTACACTGCCAGCTTTACAGACACACACAACAGTAGAGAGGAAGACCAGCATCCTGACAGGCAGAGCCAGAAACAAGGACAGCTCAGCCATTATTTCATGATTAGCAGGACCCTTTGAGCAAGGTCACTAATCTCCCCATCTCTGCCTCAGTCTTGAATGACACATAATCTCTTTGGCTCTCTCTCAGTCTGACACACAAACTGTTTGTCCTTTGCTGTGTTAAAAGATTATGTGTATGTATTATGTAATTTTAAGATTTTTGTTTTGGTTAAATATCAGTCCTTTTTTTTAGCTTCAAACTGCACTGCATTGTTAAAGTCATAGAAATATGGCCGAAGTACATGCTTTTTTCTCCCCATTTTAACTTTTACACAAAATGTTTGTATCATAGTGCACATAATACATACATAATCTACTCTAAAGATACCAATGTTTGTATCCAAAAAATCAGATGCTCTGTGTTCATTTCAAATATTCTCTCTGGCTTATATAATAGCTCCATTTCATAAGTCGTTATGACAGCATTCTACAGCGGACATATTACTAGAAAGCATACAGTGCACTGCTGAAGTTAAACCGGTTCACATTTTTAGCCTGCAGCCTTTCTCCTACGTACTGTAAAAATATCTGGCAGCCCACACAAATACATAACCCTTCACTAAAAAATAAAAGTTTTTTATATTTTCACTTTGTGTCCTTTTATGGTGTATTTGAAAGTAGAAACAATAAGTCTTCTAAAATGCTGCATTCATGTGCACTCATTTACAGCAGGAAAATTGACTCTCCTACTCAGATGTAGCCATATTCATATCACTACGTCTGAATAGGATATAGTCATATATTGCAAATATTGCATTCATGAATGCAATATTTTGCAGCCAACTTGGAGTTCCAAAATGCAGAAATCAGCCATGAAAGGAAAAATATCTTCAGGCATGCAATCTGAGCATTACCTGTATGTAGTAACTTTATCTATAACAAATTATGAACAACTCATTTCTTATAATGTGGGAAATATTTACACGTTTTACTTAACTAATAAATTGCATAATCAGAATGGAAGCCCTAAGCGGACGTTTTTTTTTTTTTTTTTACAAGCCGTTTTCTCGATATAACGAGATATTATCTCGTTATATTGAGAAAACGGAGTTTGTTTTCCCGAGATATTATCTCGTTATCTCGAGAAAACGAACTTTGTTTTTTGGTTTGTTTTTTTAAACTTTATTGAATGAATGTCAGAAGAAGTGGTGGGTGGATGATGTGACAGCAGGTGCCATGCGGTGTTCAGCGCGGACAAATGCATGAAGGTTCTCGCCCCTGCACGTACCAAAAAGCACCGGAGCAACAGTATAATAATCTAGTTATGATTACTGATGCATTTGGGTGATGTGTTCCTGTAATAATCATCTTACCTTGCGCATTTGTCCGCGCTGAACACCGCACGGCACCTGCTGTCACATCATCCACCAGCCACTTCTTCTTCTGACGTGCATCTTACCTTGCAAATGCGCAAGGTAAGATGATTATTACAGGAACACATCACCCAAATTCATCAGTAATCATAACTAGATTATTATACTGTTGCTCCGGTGCTTTTTGGTACGTGCAGGGGCGAGAACTTACATGCATTTGTCCGCGCTGGCACGGCACCTGCTGTCACATCATCCACCCCACTTCTTCTTCTGACGTTCATTCAATAAAGTTTAAAAAAAACAAACCAAAAAACAAAGTTCGTTTTCTCGAGATAACGACTTAATATCTCGGGATAGCAAAGTTCGTTTTCTCGAGATAACGAGATAATATCTCAGGAAAACAAACTCCGTTTTCTCGAGATAACGAGATAATATCTTGTTATAACGAGATAATATCTCGTTATATCGAGAAAACGGCTTGTAAAAAAAAAAAACACGTCCGCTTAGGGCTTCCCTAATAAACAGATAATCATTGTTATTCTTTTTTCTTTTTGTTTTACTCTAGATGAAAAGGAAATTGTGTATGCCTTTGCCATCTGTAACCAAGTTGGTGTGTGTGTGTGTGTGTGTGCTTAAATGATTTAATGATGTTCAGAGTTCAAGAAACAATGGTGGCAGAATTAGAGAGCAGTGATCAGAGGGTGGAACGACAGGAGGGCTCAGCCAACAGGGCCAACAGTGGGCAGGGAAGGTGAACAGCAAAAAAGGGAGTGAAATATTGAGACAGGCCAGCCTACTCCCAGGATTTACTTGGTTTATGTGTGTATAATCTCTAAGTAAACCTGGTTCATACTGAACTGCATAGATTGCATTGTCTTTATTGGAAAAATAACCAGTAGAGGCAAAGATCTATTGCAACCGGGCTAAGAAAAGGCATTTTATCCCACAAAACCCCCCTCTTAACATGAAAAATCACCAATAAAAGCTTCTAAAGCTAAACATGTTCCACTAGCTGTATAATCTGAAATATGAGGGAAATTTACAACATCAGTGACTAAAATTACATGTTTCTGGAGCTATAGTCCACATAGCAGAGTATGGCTGTAATGACGAACAGCTGCACTTTTCACCAAAAACAATCACCAATAAAAACTTCCAGACACAACCGTAATCTAATCTGAAATCAGGAGGAAATTTGCAACATCAGCAAGTTTAAATGATTCACTGATGTAAGCATGAAGCCACGTTAGCAGTGTAGGCTATGTGCAACCTGAGAATGACTGTAACGTAAAAAAAAATTAACAAGAAAAGATTCTAAATAAAACCTAATATAAGC
Source organism: Plectropomus leopardus (assembly GCF_026936395.1). Lineage (NCBI taxonomy): Eukaryota > Metazoa > Chordata > Actinopteri > Perciformes > Serranidae > Plectropomus > Plectropomus leopardus. The sequence goes on from NC_142178.1 coordinate 3,940,107, forward strand.
GGAGCTTCCTATATGTCTCTTTAGTTTCGATTTACAATTTTGCAATAAATGCATTAAACAACTTGATGACAGCAACAACCATATTTTACTAGAGAATATTATATAAGATTGTACCAACACTGACTTCCTAAGAACTACTTAGTTAGTTTCATATAAATATTATTGAGGAAGTAACCCATTCACTAACTCCCAAAAAAATGTGGAAGCGCATTTCTTTGATAAATATACCACATTACTTTGTATCGGCTCTCTTTGAGTGGCACAAAGAGAGTGAAAGTAATAGCATCAGTAAAAGCTTCGAAACACAACCAAATCTGATCAGAAATCGGAAATTTACAATATCAGCATTTAGTTTATATTTTTTCCTGACATTTGCATAGCTACATTTAGCAGCTTAGGCTAAGTATTGTAAACTCTTGCAAAAGTGTGCCTGGAGCAAATAACCATACAAAGAAATCTGTCACACTTTGACATCATACTGTAGCCAGGGTGGAAAAACTGTTGAAAACGCAGTATTCAGAACAGAATCCTGAGTTTTTTGCTCACAGGGATTATTATTACATGTTAATCTCAATGTCTAAAACTTTGGCCATGCACATTTAATACGAATATCCCTAATTGTAACACTATAAGGCAGAAAACAAGGAAAAGCATATCAGGTCCTCTTTAAAGCAGTTAAAACACCATTGCAAACACTGTTTTAAAGGTGCAAATGTGATCATGTCAAGTTGGCTGTATCTTTCTCAGAGCTGAAACTCATTGTACACTCTAAATGTCACATAACACCCTCGCACCCTCTCTCCATCATTTTCCACCTCCACTTTTCTTTTCACTCTCTCTCTCTCTCTCTCTCTCTCTCTCTCTCAGCTCTCTCCCTCCTCCACAGGTAGTCCACCTCCCAGCCGGCTGGACATCTGTTGTCTAGCAACTCCTGCACCAATCAGAGCGTCAGGCCTCTTCTCTCCTCTGCAGTGAAACCAGCCTTGCATGCAAATGGCCGACATCGGGAGTTCACACACAACTATCAAACTACAGACAGGAAAGCACAAGTTTACTAATTCAGGAGCATACACACCTTATAAAAGACGTGTAATCAGAACACTCTGGCACATGGAACCATGTATTCCATGACACACACTGTGGACATGCACTGGCATGAAAAAGGAACTTAACAGATCCTGATTTGACAACATGTCCGTAACTTTGTGAACGACTGAATTAAGCTTGGTTCACTATTACTGCATGACAAGAAGGGGTGCTGCTTTTGTCCTCTCCTTGTTAAACTTGCAAATTCTCCCTTTGCAATCTTCAAAGATACACAAGTCACCTGAAATGGAGCACAAAAAAGTGCCTATATGAGTGAGCTGAGGTTTGATTGTTTGTATGTTAGCCTGTCAGGGCATATTTATTTTTTAATGGAATAGAAACCTTCCTCCCAAACCAGCTTCTGCTGCAGTTGACTCTGAAATCTGCCTCCCTCTCAAAACCTCTCAGACTGACAACAATGAGTTTTGACTGGCTGACAAAATGCTTTACAATACTTTAATGTACCTGTACGTGTGTGTGTATGTGCGAGCTTGAGCCTTTCTGCCACAGCCACTGATGAGAGGCTTTTTGCTTGCATAGTTATAACTGACAGCAGCATTTCTGCATAATGTGAAGCCAATGTAATTGTGCAGACAAATGTGGAGCTACCCCAGTCAGCTGTTATCATTCAGGACTGATCTAAGCTGCGTGTCTGAATGTCTGTATGGATGTCATTCTGTCTAGCAATGAATAACTATTGATATATAAAGTAAGTCCATGACGGCTGATGATTGAGACGTAATCTACAATATACTGAGTTGCTTCCTGGTATGTCAGGCCACTCTCTTTTTCCTTCAGACAAAGTTGTTTTCTTTCACTTTTTTTGATGAAGTAAATTGAAAATTGTGTTTTTCCATTGTTAATCACCAAGAAATATATCACAATGTTTATTTGTGCCATGCAATAATTCAACAGATGTGCTGTGAAATGTGACTTTGAAAAATGCTATACGATGTCGTGCAGTAGCCACAAGAAGTGGCATCCCTAGAATTTTTTCACAGGGGTGGCCAGTAATTCTATGGCACTGTTGTAGTAGATAGGCTGGTTGAAAACTATGACATGGGAGTGTTGTAATCACATACTGATAAATTTGCTTTCTCTTTTTGAAAGTTCAAATACACTATTTTGGGCATACACAATATGCATCCATAACGCATTTATAAGCGTTTTTGAAAACAACCAGTTTTTCCCTCACCAAATTTTAGCCCGAGTTGGGAGCTTCATTTAGCCCTCTTCCCAACAACCTAACTAGCTAGCTTGAAAAATGAGCACACCACAACCCATTTTAGACACTAATATTATCCTCCAATTCTTTACTGTTAGTTTTACTGAATGGGGACCATTGGTCAATTGTATAAGGGTGGCCATATATAATGCGAATATCACCATATTTTTGTTGAAATACCTCAGAATTTATTGTAAAGATACTGTTTACAGTGTTTGGCACTTACACAAGATATTACTCAATACATTTTTGATAAATAATCATCGCTAATGTGGATATAATAACTAAATGGGCAAAAGTAAATAATAGAACAGAAAATCACTTTACTGTAATGCAAATGACATTTATCCAAACTATCCAATCCAACTTCTATGACAATATCAAGTCTCATATCACGATATTGATTTATTATCGATATATTACCTGGCTGTAGATGCAGCATATTTAAAAGGACTAATTCTGAATGAACTCACAGCCCCTACTTAAATGTTGCGTGAACAGAGCAGTGAAGGGATGACGGCGTGTATGTCTGTCAGCTGCTTCACTGTCTGTGGGACATTGACCTCTCGCACCTGTCACACCATAAACCATCTTGTCTGAAACAATCTATTTCTTGGTGTCAGCATTGAAGCTATGTGGCCTCTGTCCTGCCCAGGTTAGGATTTCACACTTTGTACCATATTTAGGACGGTCCAGTTGTCATTTGTGTCTATGTTGGTTAGCCGACTGCAAGCCTGATGTCTATGACTCTGTTGTCTCAATCCACAATTTTTTGATGAATGAATATAACAACTTGACAGCAACAGCCATATTTTACTAAAAGATCGTCTAATATTTTACCTACACTGAATTTCTGGAAATCACTTGATTTCTATTGAGGGAGTAACCCAGTCACATGAAGTGGAAATGCATTTCATTAGTATGTCACTGATCAATATGCCACAATATCTGGTATTTTGGTTTTCTTCCTGTGACACAGCTTTAGCAATAGCAACTTTTCTTGGTAATTGGTAAAAATCTGCTGAACACAGCATATGGTGTTATATGCTTTCATTTTCGCTGTCATAAATAACTTATCAGAAAAAGCCAGACATTACAATGCTGTCCAGTTTAAACAGAAAGAGGAACTGCATTTTCAAGTCAAAAGGAAAGATAATAAGCAAACATTTAAATCCTCTACTAAAGTACATCTGTATATTTGTTCAGGACACAATGGAAACTACCATCATCACTATTATTATTAATAAAGAATATGGAGATGGTATTGCAGGCCTGCAGGGGAGTGGTCCTTATTGAAAATAATAGTAACTAAAATTACCATTTTATGGTTGTTTGCCTCCGCAAACCAGTCAAGTTGCAGTTACAGTTTACATCCATGTCTGTCTAGAGTCATATGTCGCCATGACAGTTGACAATACTTTAAATGTTATTGCAAAGGAACTACTTCAAATACATCTTCAGCCCGGCAGCATAGAAGATCTACACAATCAGCACAGTTTCAAGGCACCCAAGATTAGTGTCACTCATTCAGTAGCTGACCAAATGTCCCCCTTTCTGTTCTTGTGTCATAGTGTCGAATAATGGCAAGAAAAGTATTTTTGCAGGACATTATGATGTCTAAGTCAAGTTGACTTTTGACCTTTTGAATATAAAATATCATAATTTAATCTTTTTATCCTATGAGACATTTGTATGAAGTTTTGTCAAAGTTAACATGAATTCTTAAGTTGTGGCCAAAAATGTGTTTTATGAAGTCACAGTGACCTATGATCACCAAATTCTAATCAGTTAATCTTTGCGTCGAAGTGGACCTTTGTGCCAAATGTGAGGAAATTTCCCTTAGGCTGTCTTGAGATATAGCATGTAGCATATAGCAATGAGAAGGACACAAGGTTAAAGTGACCTTGCCCTTTGACCTTTGATCACCAAAATCTAATCAGTTCCTTATTGAGTCAAAATGGAGGTTTTTGCCAAATTTAAAGAAATTCTATCAAGGCATTCTTGAAATATCAAATTCATGACAATGGGATGGACAGATAAATAGATGCACAGGTGTACGAGTGTATGGACATATGTACAGACAACCTGAAAACATAGTCGCCTGTGCATAGACAGAAAAAGTTAAGGACAAAGATGTTTTTGTCCAAACAGCAGGCACATAAATATTCTCACTTTTTTGTGATTTTCTTTTACTGAATCATCCTTCCATCTTTGCTTTTCTTGCTCAAAGACCTTTCTTTTGATCTTTACACATTAATCAAAAAGAAGCTAATAAGTATTATCCAATTGGCGACTTGATTTTATATCAGTTGTTTTCACAGACAAGGAGGACAGCTTCTCTTCACTTTGAAAACAAGAGTATTCCAGATTCAGGGACCTGTTTGCTTGCAGAGTTTGCTTGCACTTTAGAGTGTATGTTGAAAAGTTGCATCTTCATAGTCCTTACTCTGCAAATCATTACCGGCACCTGACAAAATCCCAAAATCCCAATCCAGACCCCAGCAAGCCCTAACCTCTATCTCCCTCTCTGTCTCTTTCCACTGCTGCTTGTTACTCGTTCAGTCAGTTTCTGATGTGTCGCGCCTGCAACCGCACTGCAGCAGAGTGTACTGCTCTGTGTGTATGTGTGCATTTTCTTTGCCTTTTGTAGTTTGACATCCTGTAAGTAATACTAATACTACCAGATTGTGGTACAGACAGAGAGGACGCTGGCAGACATAAGCAAGGGGAAAAAGAGGCAAGAGACAGGAACAGAAATGGATACACACACAAAAAAGAAACAGACAAAGAGGCTCTGGATGGAGTGGAAATCAATTTAAACATCCTTTCCCTGATTTCTGTTGTCCCTCTGATTGACAAAGCAATGGTGGTCATCTGATTCCTGGATTATTTTATCAGAGGCGCATCATTTTTTTTGTGTCAAGCCGATATAAACTGTTTGCAATTTCAATTTCTAGTAACTAATCACCACTGGTTCATTTATGGTCAAATACATAATTGGGATTACATACCCCAGTTTAGGAGCCCATTACCTATTACAGACACAACATGTGGACCTACAGTTAATGTCCTTAACAATGACTTTCCTCTTAAATAGCAGGTTAATTAAGTGGCCAGTAATGGCAGTGTGACCTGTATGCACAGAGACTTCACACAGAGAGAAACACTTAGCTACATTTAATGTGAAGAGGGTGACATTTATTACTGCAGGGAGAATGAACGAAAAGGTTAGACTATTTTACTTTTGCCATAATGTGATGTTAAGTTAAATTACTATCTAATGCAAATGGGTCTGCAATAGTGTCTGTATCAGATACAAATTGGAGAGGCCAGATAAAACTCAAAGATGAACCACACATTGAACTACTTTTTTTTTTTAACGCTATAAAATAATTACATAGGATCCTGTCAGGGTTTTATACTAAAGGTAGGCTATACAATGCAGAATTGTTGGTTGCTGTATGTAAAATGGCTTGAACTTGAACCTGAAACTTGAGTCACATCCACACTAACAGGTTTTTGTTTTAAAATGGCATTTTACAATGAAAAAAAAAACTCCACACACGAATGTTTTTCCACAGTTTCAGAATGAATCTCCATCCATACTTACATGCACTTCACATGGCCATTCACATACACTGGGCATGGTGGTACAGATTGAAAGTAGACTGTACAAGTACACTGTACTGCAGTTGATTGCTTGCATTTTTGGCCAATACATGAAAACTCATTTGGCAGATAACCAACACCGAAATTGATATATCCACTTTTCTTCCCCACCTAATTTTAGTGATCATCAAGTCTCTTCTGTAGTGGAGCTGACATCATACTATTCACTCTCCTATGGTGATGGGCCACCAGCAGATGGAGACATAAAATACAATGTTTTTTTTAGTGTATTTAAGATTCATTCATTCATCCTGCAACATAAGAAAAATACTTCAACTTAAACTGATCAACAGAGATTTTGTTAAAGTCGATGATCAAGGGGAACTGTTGATGACAGTAACATGAGTATAAAGCAGTTAAGGTGTTGGAGTTATTTGGTGTTGGGAGTTGTGGCAAATACGGTGTCATATTAGAGCAGTGCCAACCACGAGGAGTGTCATAATAGGAAGCTGTTGCAATGGGAAAGAAGTATCCACACAGAAAGATAAAATCACAAAATGTATGTAGGTTTTACTTGTAAAGTTTTGACTGATAAGACCCAATTACGTCTGCATCATTGTTTCTGAGAGTCTTAATTTTTGCCCATCTGGACTAGAAGTCTACCCTGAAGTTATCAAACTAAAACAAGGTCAACAACATTTGAAAAGCTTAACATTTTAGGGGTTCCAAAATGACAATTTATTGTGGACACAAGGCATAAATGTAGCAAAAGTTATGCATTTTAAAATGAAAATGTCCCATCTCCCAACACCGCTTGCAAAAACCCAGCAAGCTACCTACCATTGTTGGAATGTTGTAATGCAGAAATCGATACATAAGCATGCTAATTAAGCTAACTGGCATCAAAAGAAAACAGGCCAACTCCATGTTTTTCTTCATCCTATAATTCAGTGCTCACCAGCAAAAGTTAAATTAAAACCTGACCCCAGATTCACCCTTAGGCTTGTGAAAGCATGACCCGCCTTTTTCTCTCCTGCTAGAAGCCTACTCATTGTCTTTGTTGGTTGGGTTGGTTAGGTTTAGGCAAGTGGGGGAGACTAGTTAGAGTAAGGGTAAGAATGTAAGGTTAAGCCAATCAGAGATAGAGTAAGGCAGTAGGGTGGGTCAAGCCTATCCTAAGAAACACTAATTTGCGTCCACTTGCTGTTTTGCCTGATATATTTATATTTTTTTGCATTGTGACCACAATTTTATAGCTACCTTTTGAATGCGTGGTGCTACCACCTGGGTGCTCAGTCGGCTCGGGACTATATGCCCAGGCAAGGCAGGGTTTCTAAATACACAGCAATACACTTCTAGTGGGTCGTAAGGGATGATTGAGAGGGATTACTTCTGTATGAGTGTATTCATATTTGGTTTTTGGGGGAAAATCCTTCAGTACACATTTAATAGAACTGATTTAGCCAACAACACGTATAAAGTGCAAAAAAAATATTTGCTTGTAACTAGCTTGTATGCTCAAAGTTAAAAGGTTGACTAAGCTGAATTCTGTGGCCTCTCCTCAACCTCAACAAAGAATTTTGCAAATATCTTTGAAATTACATTTATATACAACAAATTTGCAACAGTAAATATGTATTATGTAAGGACTATATTTTCAACATCTAAAATGTAATATGTTTACTGATTGGTCTAATAAAGAAAAAGCGTGAGGTTACTTGAAGCACAAAACGCAAAGTATTTCGTAATATGTAACTAAGATCACAATCTTTCTCTCGCCTTAACAAAAGTGCTATTGTTACCGAAAACCAACTGCATACAGGACTGAATACCAGCCAGCTCTTATCATGACAATTCTGATCAAAAATACCATTGCTTTACAGCTTTTCAAATGTAATCCGTTTTGCATTGTTTGAAATGTGTTTTTGACTGATGGTGGGACAAAATGAGCAGTTTGAAAACATCCTCTGGGAACTTATGATGGGCAGAATACAGTTAATCCTTTTAAACAATCAATAATTCAATCGATGGCAAACATAAACCTTAGTTAAAGTCCTAACTCTAATGCGCACATACAAATCGACTCAACACACACACCACAACAGGGTGCTGGAATTGCCCTGCTCCAGTTTAATTAAGAGTTTTAATTAAAAAGATGTAGCGGGGTGAATGTAACATCCTCTACGGACAGCGGCTAAGAAGTGCTCCTGCATACAGTTCCTTTCTAGCCCCCCTCCTCCAGAACCCGAGGGTCTAATGAAACCATCCAGGATGCTGAGACACCGTCACTCTCCACTGGTTCCCAATAGAGGAAGAATTATGAGACTGATAACTCCCTTGCTTTCTCTTCTGAGGAGAAACAAAAGGTGGTTGGTGTCAGAGATAAAACTGCCCCCCGGAGTATCGCCAGGAGCCTCATAATGTAAGCTAATGTCAGCCTTTATCTTATCCACCGTAATGCAGCTGTGAGCACATTAGACTAATACGTAAAAGTGGTTTAATCTGAGGGTGGTGGTCCGGATACATCCTGACAAAAAGACACAAAATTAGCATTCATGATTACATACATCCGACACAAAAAGCTACAGATTTGAATGCATCAATGAGGCTCTACTGTACAGTGAATTCTCAAATTAAGACAAAGGCTGCATCACTCATGTGAGACATAAGTGGGGCAGCTAAAGAACAACGGCAGCATCAAGACACCAAAACACTCTACCTATTATCACCTATTTGTGTGGAGTTTGGAGTGAATGCAGCAGAAAAGGCAGAAATTGTTGCAAAAAAATTTACTTGGTGCTCAAAATTTGGTCCACTATGTTCTAGAACATCGGTGCAAAATATGACTTGTAGAGCCAAAAAAAATGGATATTTACAGTTAATATTTTTGGGTAATGTTTCTGCAACTTTGTGGTAGCAGTGCTAAATCTGTCTTTGTATCCTCATTTGTGTCACTTTAATGCCTTCCTAAGTGCTCCCATTCCAGTCTTGATATACTCTGCTGGGAGAAATAATAATGAGGAGATTATTATCTGTGGTTTCTGTCTATCAATGCGTTTTCTCTGTTTCACAACTGTTCTTTGGCTTCGTAGTACTTGAGGAGGTAGACCAGACTAAAGCAATATGCTGCCAGAGGATGTGTGAGGAAGCAAGAAGAGTTGGGGGTTAAATCAAACAGATAAAAAGACAAAGGTTGAAAAGGACACAGGCAGAGTGAGAGAGGAGGAGATGCGGTACCATGTAATTAAGAATGCCCTCACTTTCTACAGAGTCCATTACCCTTGTTAGTCTTACTGTAGGTTCTTTCTGGGTACAGCAATCAATCATTTTTATATCGGAATCCTGACATTTGAAAAATGCAAGAGCTGCAATTTTAATTACAGCTTATATTATGAGCAAAGTTTCAAGAGGTGAACGTTTTATCTGGTGAGTGCTGACTTTTGGCAGCTAAAACCGCCATTTGAAATATTTACAGCTGTAACTAATAAGCTGCAAATAAAACTTGAGGCTGTTGTCTGGTTAGCCTGCTCTTAACATCCTGATATTTATTACTATATTGTCCAAAATTGCTCTTGTTGAGTAACACTGCTCAGTGTTATTTTGAAGGTAAAGAGGGTTGTGTTTGCGCTGTTTAAAATGACCAACAAAGAGAGTCTTTAACTATCTAGCATCATTTTTAAGAATGTATGATAATATCGGCATGTCATTGATATGGGCAACGGCAGATGTTCCCTTAAAATTAAGCATCTGAATTGGGCAACATGATGATTTCTGCAAATATTACAAGCCAGGATTTCTTTTAATTGACAAAGTGACATATACAAAACATAAACCCTCGGTTGAAGTATGTTTCTTATGATGAAGAATGAATGAATATTAAATAGACTAAAAAGCATTGTATTTTAAGTCACCATCTGCTGGTGGACCATCATGATAAGAGTATGTATGATATGATTTTCTAATTCCACTACAGAGGAGACTTTATGACGAAAATTAGGTGGGGAAACAAGCAGATATATTGATATCAGTATTGGTTATCGGCCAAAAGAGTTGTTTCTGCATCGGCATATTGGATAACTGCAAAAAAATCCAATATGGTTAATCCTTTATCATTTTTAGACAGATACGGCAGGGACAAAATCTCAATTGTAAACTTTTAAGTGCATTATATCATTAAGTGTTTTCTGACAGGAGGATCTTTTATAGTTCCAAAATAACCATATTTTTTTCTGTTTTGTCTGCAATTTAAGAACTAGGACCAATCATAGTTCTTAGAACGCCATTTTGAGGACCTTTTTGCTCTGAGAGGAACCATGGCAATGCAACGGCCATTTTAAAAATCTGTTGACTGCGTAAACAGGCAACACAAAGCACAATCCACAGCTTGTAATCTTAAAATAGAAGAAATGAACAACAGCAGACAAATGGACCGACAGTGAAGTCCAGGACTGCCTTCGACGTGACAAAATGTAGCAAAACATTAATTCAAACTAGAATTGCACTGCATTAAATACCATGTTATATTACGCGAGCACACGTCGTTTAGTGTGGTAGGGTTTAATTCAATTCAATTCAAAGGGCATTTGGAAACATGTTTACATTGACAATACACGCAAGAAATATGATCAAAAAAGGTAAATATAATAAGTAAGATCAACTGGACATTTATTTATATACACATCGCTGCGGACTGGGCGACACCCCACCAAATACAAAAAAATGTACCTCAAATCCTGTTACACACTGTTTTAAAGAGTCATATCGTTTAGCCTGGAAACTATGCAAAACCATACAAACCATCTTGAGATTGATCATGTCCCAAACTTTTCTGAGGATATATGCAACCGTGGAAATTAGGGGTGGGTGATATGGCCCTAAAATAGCATCATGATACTTCAAATATTCAGTAAAACCTATACAAAGATTATTTTTAATGTCTTCTAGTTTGTAAAAAAACAACAATAATACCATAATCATGAAAAAATTTTTTTATCATGTTAAAACCTGTATTATCATGAACAAATATGTTATATATATATTATATGACCCATCCTACGTGGAAAAATGAGGCAACTTTGACTCATCAAAGCAAATGTGTAAAATGTTTAATTATAAAAAATTACAAATTACAAACTACAAAAAATAAATTCTGGACTTTTCTGGGCAGTCTCAATTCTCTATTAATTCCCTCCCTAATTTTCACGTAATTTTTGTTGTCAGCTTTACTTATTTCTTACCATTTTTGGACCATTTCTTGCCAAGTTGTTTACTGCCTTTTTCTTATGTTTTTGAAAGAAATCAAATCACTTTGCTCAGGTTTCAAGGGGTTAAATAGCTTGTCAAAGGCACCTAAATGTGCATTGTAAAATATAGCATGACGAGGCCATTGTGTTTTTCCCACTTGGCATTTGTCATTCCACTGCAACAAAATAATGAATGTTGTTGGTTCAACTGTTCTGGTCTGTGTGACGTTAATGTAAGAGGCATTTGGTAAATTATACATATTACAATGAGATGTTAAAATGTATTTTTAAGTTTTTATATCATAACATACATCATAAAAAAAATGATTGGCAAAATCCTGCTTCCAGGCAACTTTTGACAGATGTATTTAAGGCATTTAAATCCATTCCAGGCCTTATTTTTAGATGACTGAATTCAATGCCTTTTAAGACTTTTTAAGGATCTGCAGGGACACTGTACTTAATGTGAGTGAATTTTGAGGGAAACCTCAGTCATTACAGGTTTATCCCTTGAAATAATGGTCAAAAAAATTACAACAAGACAGATTCCTAACATTGTTAATCTCTAAGTACTTTCCACAAAAATATTTCAATTATACACAAACACAAAGATTGCACACAAACACCTGTACTACAGTTTCATGCTGCCTCCAGTGTTTCCCTAATGGTTGGCTGCATAGATGAGCATCGACTGAAACTAAAAACCTTGCTCCTCTCAAAAGATGGAATATTTTCAATACTGTGTGTGTGTGTGTGTGTGAGAGAGAGAGAGAGAGAGAGAGAGAGAGAGACAGAGTGAGAGAATGACCAACATTTATTTTTAGCACCCAGTGAGTCATGTGATCCCCCCCTTCTTCCTACTGATCCCTCTTTCCTCTCCTTCCCTCCTATCTCTCTGTCTCTCCCCCATATCTCTCACTCCCACAATCACATCCTCCCTCTCCTCCTCCTTCTCCTTCCCTCCACTTCAAAGTGAGGCGAAGCAGAGTCAAAGTGACACCATAGGAACAGGGGAATAAAGACCATATGAGACAGAAGACAAATCTTTATCTTCCCAAATGAGGGAAAACTACACAAGGAACAATAATGCAAAAAGAAAACATGTGAAAACATACTATATATATACCAGTGAGGCAAACTGGCTTACACCTCAGCAACATCATCTCTGTTACCATGACACCCCCACATAACAAAAATAACATCAGTGCACCCCTATTACCACAGAAACCGTCCACTCTGAAGGAGGGTTGGTTACAGATCAGTGGATTGGAACGACATCAAGCCAGGAGCAGCGATAATGCAGAGGTCTCTGCAGAAGTGACGGGACTTCAGCAACATGGTGCACTTCCAAAAATGAAAAGATGAAAAGCATAACCAACGCTGTATCCAAACACATATTACCAATTTTTTTCATTCCTCCCTCACTGTAAACATAAACATATTTCTTTACAAACTAATCGTAAGAAAAAATATTGGCATTGCATGTTTCTGCACACCACAGAAACATTATAGGATGTAGCGGATACGTTGAAACATTTCAACAATGCTGTGGTTAAAGTGTGATTAGGTGTATGTACAAATACACTTGGTTAAGGTTAGGTTAGGTAATAATATGTTTTATGCTTAAAATACCCACTTTTGGGGGCTCAATCCTGGCAGGAAATGCAGCAACATCTTTATTTTAAAAAAAAACAACTTTTTGTGGTACTAATCTACTTGGAAATTCAGCAATGTCTTCATAAAAAAATAATTATGATTAAGAAATTTTAAAAAGCTTTCCGTGGCACTATCCCAGCATGAAAGACAGCAATGTTTCAGAAAATAACAACCAACAATTTTTGTGCCGCTATTCTGGAAGAAAACACAGCAATATCTCTGCTGTAGCGTAGCAAACAACTAATACAAAGAAAAGGAACAGTAGCTTTAAATGTCCACACACTGGGAAAACAATTTCCAAATTCAGGAGCTCCTTATACTCCGAGCAGAAACGGAGATCAGCCACCATATAACAGAGAAAGTAAATGATTGTGATTGACATGTTTGCCTTTGTTATTGTTTATAAAGCACTACCGATGCATATGTTGTATGTCACACCAGAAGCAGATGCTCACGTGTTAAACCTAATGCTTGTCATGCCTCTGTTAATCGCAGGATGTCGTGATGCGGTGTATAATCACACACTGGAGCGGAATAACGCTGCCTTCATTTGGTTCCGTTTAAAAGTGCAGGGGCGGAATAAATAGGGGACCTCATTGAGACCCTCTAGCACCATCTCTGTGTAAAAGCAGCTAGTTATGTCTCAGGAAAAACAACAGCTTTTCATGGCACTATCTCAGCAGAAAATGCACCGATTTCTCTTTTTCGTGGCTTTATCCTGGCAGGAAATGTAGTGATGTCTTGGTTAAAAACAACCACTTTACGTGCCACTATCCTGGCAGGAAATGGAGGGATGTCTGTAATTAAAAAAAAAAAACACTTTCTGTTGCACAATTATGTTGTAAAATGCACAATATTGCTGTAAAAACACCAAAAGGTTACAAAACACTTGGGTTTGGTGCCTCAAAAGGATGCTGGAAATGCAGAAATGACAACCAGTTTGACAGTTTTACACTACACTACACCCTGTAGAAGGCACAAGCTGATACGCGTTGGTGTATTTTTAATGTTTCTAGCCCTAAACATTGAAGGCCTTTAATTCTTTTCAAACCATCATATGTATCTGGACCTGGTTCTTTTACACCACAGTTTTTTATTATAAGTTCCCCCATTTTTTATTTATTTATTTTTTTTATTTATTTTTTTAAGTAACCCCTTCCGTGAACACCGGTGGTGTGAGGGACACCTGAAGTGCTCTTGCTGCCTCCTTTTCTTAGTTTGGCTGTTTGTTGCTCTCGCACAGTGGTCTGCAGCCTGACAGCTCGCCTCGGTGACACACCGTCCACCATCTCCTCCACCTTCATACATTACATCACTTTAGAAATGTTGATATGATGCATGTGAAATGTGCAAATGTAACAGATTTGCAGGAAACAAACATTTTCCTTTTTGCAACTTTTTTTCTTCTTTATCCTATATCCTGATCTCACCCACAATGCAATGCAACATTTATTCAGTGATACCAGCAGGCCTTTCTTTAAAATTTAAAACATCTTTACTGCAATGGATTCAAACCTACCCAACTGTTAAGGAAAGCTGAAAGGGTCACATGGTAGGCAATGAGACTAGTGCACAAACAAGTACAATCATGTGCACAAGCACACACACACACAGATGAGGGATTACAGACACACACGCAGCACATCACAAGCAAATACAAAGTGACAAAAGATAGCAGACAGAGTCATAGTGACAGGACACTGACGCATGCATGAAGGGAGAGGACAAATCTTCAACTGCTGTGAGGGGAAAAAGTGCACACACACACACACACACACACACACACACACACACACACACACACTAAAATGTTGACTTTCCGTTCACTCTTTCTTTCTTGATTATCCGTCTCTCTCCCTCCGCTTCCTACCCCCCCCTCCCTTTTCTCTCTCTCTCTCACCACTGCTTCCTCTCATTCACAGGCTCATCTGCTGCTCTTAATGAAATGCTGCATAATCAGGATTGCAGATTGCAGGACTGTGACTGGTCCTATAGGCCACACATGTGTGCAAGCACAACCAGGAATGCAAAACACACACACACAGTGCCTTGATCTGCCCGCTTTCCAGCCACCAATCCTACCCTAAACCCTTTTCAATTTTATATACTCACACGTGCACATGCACTTGCATAGACACACACACACACACACACACACACACACAGTGGAGGAGTGGGGTTGGGGGTAGGTCATGATCCTGCCAGAGAGAAGGGAATCAGAGTTGCAATTCTAGGGCTTATCGCGGAAAGAGGGTAAGACCATATCTGACACGCCAGCATGCCCGGTATGTAAACCTCTATACACACACACACACACACACACACACACAAAGGAAAAAGTGTGTATGTGCAAGAGTGACTGTTTGTGCATGCCCTCAGATCCACATGCATATGAGGTGAGATAACCCTTTGCAGTATTTTTGGAAAATCTGTCCCAGCATGCAAGTGGTGAGACACTGATCCGTCTGCCAAGGTGTCTATTACCAACACTGCACTCAGCGAGCAGCAGGGTCAACATGGGCAGAAGGAAGGAAGGAGTGAAGGATCTGTAAAAGGACGGGAGGAAAGAGAAGCAGCACGGAGTCAGCAGAGGAAAGGGGAGATAAGAGATGAAGAGACGGAGGAGTGAAGGCAGGGATAGATGGTGAGGTAGTGGAGGAGAAAATGTGCAGGAGGGAGGGGCGGGTAAAAAGGAATATGACAGCATTTTCTAAATTTAAAAAAAAAAAAAAACAGAGAAAATGGGAATATAAGAAAAAGGGAAAACGCAAAATATGGAAGAAGAGTCAATGTAAATGAGCAGAGAATATGGAGAAGGAGATGGTGAGATGGTGAGTAGGAGGGAGCTTTTGGAAAATGATGAAAGGTGAAGTACTGCAAAAAAAGGAGAAGGAGTTGCTTGCTAACCCTTTGAAAACTAAGCAATTTGGCTTGATTTCTTAAAAAAAACACATGGAAAGAATACACAAGTAACAAGAAAATTATCAGAAATGTAGCAAATTCTAACTATTTAATTTAATTTAATTATTTGTTTTAAATCACTCATTTTCTTTTTCCCTTTAAGTTGGGATACACTGAGATTAGGGGGTGGGGGATTTTTAAAAAGGTTAACAATTTAACAAATATTTAGATAAAATATTTAATAATTATTTTAATAATTGCAGTTACAAATTTAGCTTTCTGGACATTTTTCCCTTTTTTATATTATCTTCTTTTGATAAATTCTTTCTCTCTCTCACTCTCTCTCTCTCTCTCTCTCTGCCTCTCTCTTCAAATCTTAAAACAAATTTTCAGGCCATTTTATTTTCCTATTTTCTTGTCATCACTGGGACATTTCTTACCAAGTTGCGCATTGCCTTTTTTAGCCATGTTTTCAAAAGAAATCAAACCAATTCGCTCTGGTTTCAAAGGTTTAAATGCATGCGAAAGGCACCTGAACTCAACACAAGAAACCTGGTGTCATTCCAGGTTTGAAAGGGTTAATGCTACAGCACAAGTAAAACTGCATTATCACAATGAAACTATAAAACAGCCTAGGTAATTTCCATTAAATAATTACAAATTCAATTTTAGTCAAACGGCTCGGCTCGGCCTGGCTCCAGAAGCCTGACGTCTTGTGCGGTATGACAGTCCTCATTGGTTATCACGGGCGCGCAACCTGTGACAAAACACACTATTGGCTAGTGAGGAGGAGGAACAGCAAAAGCACAACACGCCATTGGTTAGCGAATATGCTGTCGGTGGCTCCTGGGTCATGTGTGTGTGCTCGCACATTACGCGTGAGTGCGATTCTGTGTGTGTGTGTGTGTGTGTGTGTGTGTGTGTGTGTGTGTGTGTGTGTGTCCCGAGCCCAAGGCAACCAGGCCAACGGCTACAATTACAGTGACGGATGTGAAAGAACTGGGTCGGCTTTGCAAGAGATCTGCCCCTGGGACGACAAGACCAGCCAGAGCCCTGAATCAATACAGAACACATGCACACACACGCATTAGCACACACACACACACGCACACACACACACACACACACACACACACACACACACACACACACACACACACACACAGGGTTGTATGTGACAAACATTTACATAGAGACCAAAGGACAGATATGAATAACACAAAAAGGAAGGAGAACGTGCACCACGCAGCACAAAAAAGTGCAAGTGGGCAGCTGCAGCATTTTACTTGATGCATTTGCTCTTTTCTTCCACGCATATGCTGGAAATTCAACCAACCAAAATCCAGATGAGTCTCTGCCCCCTGTGTGCCTGTCTGTGTCTCCCTCACTGACTTCACTTGTTCCCCCTCTGAGCCCCAGAGCCTGTTTCAGGGGCAGCGATGTTCACAGCTCACCCACACGTAACTCAGTGACACTTTGGGACATGTTTTTTTGTTTGTTTTTTTACTCATGTGTAGTGTGTGTTTACTGTGCACATTGGTGTGCTTCTGTGCACAGGTTCTGTGTTCAGGAGTGTGTGTCTTTGGTGTTTACCTCTGGCAGAAAGCTTCTTGGTGTTGATGATTTTTGCAGCATATTCCTGTCCAGAGGAGATCTTCACACACCTCCTGACCACTGAGAATGCGCCCCTGAAAGGACAACACACACAGAAATTATTTTGTTTTTCCCTCATCTTTTTTTTCAGAGGAGTGTACAATAATCAGAAATAAACATGCAAACATAACACTACGCTTAGTATCAACATGTCCCCCATCTCTTTTCCTCCATCCCACTATTCCCAAGTAAGCAGACAAACAAACCAAAAAAGCAAGACAAAAAATGACAAATCAAAGAATGTTCTTTTATAAAACATTCCCACAATGTACATGAAAACAAAGAAAGAACGGTTGCAAAGTTACATTCAGATATATTAGTTAGTTATTGGTTATTGAAGCCTGAGATTACAGATTTTTATTTTGATTTTTTATGAAAATGTAATACAAAAAAAGCAGAAATACTATATAAGTCTGATCCATACCAGCTAATGTATAATCTGAATAAAAAATTGATGCTTAAAAAAGTGGGGCTTAGTGTGAAAAACAAGGCTTCGCTGAGCCTAAGAAAGTGAACCAGATACTTCAAATTGATTGATTTGGAGAAAAGATTATCTCAGTCGAAGCTTGGCAAGAATAAAGCAGAAGGAACATGTTTCCATGGTAACTTTGATCGAACTTATTGCAACCTGCAGGATTTGCAGAAATATGCAAGATGTACTGAAATAAACCTGTTTTCCTTCATGAAACAGCCCTCAGATGTCATACATGAGTTACAGCGAACGAGGCCAAGCTAAAGATGCTGTATTGCAGTCACATTTTAACATGAAATGACACAAAAGCACTGATGCAGTATCTTTGCAGCTCCTCACACAAACACACCCCCACACCTACAGTACACGCTGTCCTCATCGCTCCACGAGACCATCAGCACCGACAAACGTGCCTGCCAGCCTTCTATTGTTTAAGCCATGTGTTGTTCTGGTGTTTCAGGCACATGTATGAAGATCAAAAACTAGGTCGGCTATATTTGAGCGAGGAGAAGAGTGAGAGTGCTGCATCTCTCATCTCTAAATGCAGCCATGGAGACGTCCACCTCGGCTCTGCAGCCACGCAGGGCCACTTTCGCTATTAAACCTTCATCTCTGCCTGTGCACGCCTTTCCTTTCAAACCCTATCTGTTCTCATCCCGTCGAGCTCCAGACAACATCAGAGATATCACAAACAGTTAGACACTTCTTGGATGCAGACACTAGAGAGACAAAGCGGAGAACACTCATTACCTCAAATGAACCCCGCTGCTTTCACTTACTGTACTTCTAATGGCTGACAACTGTGGCATGACGTTACTGTACACTGTGACATTATTTGGTTGAAATCAGGGTTAGGATGTGAAAAATAACAGAAGATTTGTGCCCGTTAAACACTGCTGAGTATATAACATGATGTGTACCATAAACATGTTATCTAACATGCTCTGGAGTGAGCAGCTTGCCACTAAAGCTTACCTCTAATTTATAGAGGATTTGGTAAAGAATATGATCGTAGCATAGCGTGTTATGTAAGAATTTTACTTGACTATCCCCCATAGTTAGGTAGCATGGCACTGTGAAGTGCATATGCTTACTGTGTCTGTTAACTGACTCTGTACAGACCTACATAGCAATACACTAGCTACACAGTAAAAGTACCTGTGCTTTTAAATTTGAAAGTAGCCTCAAGAGGAAGTACACATGTTGAAAAAAGGTTCAAGGTTGGCAGGCAAACTGTGTATGATGAGGACGTTTCTGTGTTTTTGTTTAAAGTTTTCAGACTAATGTTGAAAAAATGGATGGAAAATACTGTGCATGACCAGCTTGAATCATCTGAATATGTATTGACATAAAAATGCCTCACAAAGATGCAAACATATTTGCAAAGGGATGTAAAGACATGGCTTACAGGTAACCAAAGGTCATTAAACTCACAAGACTAAATAATCTTTTTCTTTTTCTACATTTCGATACAGTTCAAATGCTGTATTTTCATCATTATACCAATGTTTTTGCATGTCTTAATTTAGCGGCACCAGCCGGGGCTGAAAACTGTAGCTACTGCATAAGTTCTCTAAAAGGTAGTCAATCTCCATAGACCCCCATGTTAAAATGCACAACTTTAAAGCAGACATAAACATGTTCACACCCTGGTACAATAGTTTTGGTCTCTTTAGCTAATTTCAACATTGAACTTTAAGGGGGGTGAATTTTATATAACTCAACAATTTAAAGCTTTAAGTTATACATAATCAAGGTTGTTACTGCTTTAAGTGACAGGTGGGTGCCATAGCAACGACACTGGTTAGATTACGTAACTATAGTGTAGCCCCTAATTCACAGACTGCAGGCATATCCAGAGCTGAATTGTCACATTTTGGTCACCTAAGTCTAAATCGTGTTCAGTGTTTGGTTTTACTAATGGACCCTCTATGGCAGAAATATTCAACTTGCTTTGACTGGAGGCGACTTTTACAAAATGGCAGGAGGCAGTAGGCCAGTAAATAAAGAATATTCATGACTGAAATATAAATAAATACACTTGAGCTCTGTTGGGGGTCTGCTGGATCCTCCTCCATACCTGTTTTTATATATAAGAAATCTGAATGTTGATACTTTTCATGCAGTCTGGTACCTCCCTAGTGAATCAATTCATTTCTATTATTAATAATAAAATAGTCATTGGGCCACCAGGAACCCTATCTGTCCCACAAGCTGTCTTTAGGTCTTTGGGCTAGTTCCATATTTTAGGAAGTCTGTGGTCTTAATCAAATCATCAAAATCAAAGTTCACAATTTACAAACTATGCTGCTATGGTTTATAAAATTAAATGTTTTTTTTCTTGAATTTCACGAAAAACAAAAAACCCACTTAATTTTCATCCAACGTTAAAATCTATAATCTATTTCATATTTTTTTCCATCAGTTACAATAACGTGATTGGGTAACACAGTGCAGTCTTTTTGAAGGAGTCTGCAATTAAACTGCATAACCACTCAACTACAGCGTGACACTGACAGCAACAAATGCAGAAGTGATTTTCATTGTGATGTCTTACACGACGTCAGCAAGTTTCATGGGTCTCCTATTTGATTTTTGATAGAGAGCAGCCTGGTAAGAAAGATGCATCAAAAAATCAAAAACTTAACTGCATTGAAATAAAGCAAAAATGTAACATATACAGGACTGATTAATATAGCTGAGGGGGAACAACTTATCAACACACTATGATGGTCCTTAAACGGCTGAATCTTTGAGTGACAATTTCCTTAACGTATCTTTAAATACTGTGCATATCTTATTTAGTTTACTAACCTTTCCCACATTGCGTATAGCACTGCTGCTGCCTTCATGTACCCCTCCGAAATATTGTATTTACCAGATTTATTACATTACGATATTTTTATTAAGTTACAAGCACATGAAAGTCATAATTACGCATGGGAAACTGGGAAATTTTGATGATACCCAAGTTGCCGAAATGTGATGTTTGAGTGACGTTTCAAGGCAGCACAAACGCAGAAAGCATGGAAACAGTGTCAACAATTGACTGAAAAATATTAGAAATTTTGTTATTTTGTTCCTGGTAGCTATCATTTATTTTTAGTAGTTGCACATTTTAGCAAAATATAAATAAACTGGAGTCAGCTATCAACCTCTTTTTCTAAAACGCAATCCATCCTCTTTGTAGCTTCCGTGTAGTTCTCACTTTACGATCTCAAAGCACATGAACACAAGAAAATCAGAACAACTTCAACACTTGGAAACTACAACCTTCTGACATCACATGGATGCAGCATGCGTAAATATCTGCTGAAGTAACCAAGTCAGTAAAATTGAAACAATATGATACAATATGATACAATGCGATAAAATATGATACAATATACTTTATTGTCCCCTAAGGGTAATTGGTCTGTGCTGCACAGATAATGTCTCCACAGTTACAATAAAAACAATAAACATGCCATTACATTAAAAACACAACAGTCTAAACAAAAACAACATCAGATGCACTGATTGTACCGAGATGATGAAACAATCAAAATATCAGGTTATTTGGTCTAAAAACAGTGTGGTAGCCTACTTTTATTTTACCACTGCCAGCTACTCTACTGTGTGTCAGTGGGAGAAAATGGTGCTGCTCGCAGCAAAAGGATCAGGTGAGTTAAAAGGTACTATAAAAGCAATATGGCTGCATTATTAATGACAGATGGTGTAAGATGAGCACAGCATCGGATCATAAACGGGGCTGAAGCTGTAGAGGAGATTTCTCCTTCTTCAATGGAAACAGGGGCTTCCCATCAGGGGGGTGCTAACAGACCAGCTCCTCCAGTTAGAATGCTTAGTGGGAGACACTGGGTAACTGGTAGGACATTTCAATTCTCTTTCTCTATCTGCTTTGGCTGCAGACATCAGGGACAGTGTGTACACTAAGCACAGGGGTGCTGGGCAGACTGCAGGTCATGACCACACAGGTACAAATACACGTCCATGAGCGAGCGCGTGCGCACGCAGGTATCTCTCCCAGTCTCCCAGGGGTGAGGAATTCCCTGCTTGTGTCTGATAATTGACCACAGCTCGGTGCTTGGCTGGGGAATGTGTCATTGCCAACTACATGGTCTGCTGTCGCATTATTGAGTGTGTATTTCTGTCACGCGGGTGGAGGAGAAGGCGGAGGAGGGGGATTTGGAGAGATGGAGGTAGAAAGGGAGGGGGTGGGCGACCAAATCTCACCATTTCACACACCCTCATGCCTTTCACCCCAGTTCAGTTTACAACATGGGAGCTCCTCGCCCTCCCGTGGCACCCCCTCCCAAAAGGTCGAAATGCAACATCAGTGGCTGCACAGGATGGAGGCACATGACGACACGCTCGACTCGACATCTCTCCTAAGCGCAAAACGTAAGCAGGGCTTCAAATGAGGGATTAAAACAAATAGGATGCCATCGCACACGCCTGCAGGATACATGATAGTGTATTTAGCCCCCTCCCGCATCACAGGTTTCACGGTTACACTATCAGCAGCGCGCGCGCGCACACACACACAGACACACACACACACAAAACGCACAGACACACAGAGACCGGAATCCGCGTCCCTAAGCCAAGCGGCCTATTACATAACAGGCTGACATTTCATACAGAGATGATGCCAGATGATAAAAACATGCTTCCTTACTTCCCCAGCTCCTCGAACAGCTGATATTCGTCGGTAAATCTCGTGCAGATCGTTAACGCCATCCTGAAGGAAGGTGCCAAGGGGTGTGCGGAGACGCGGATAAGGTGCACTCACAAACCACCACACTCAGTCGTCAACACCGCCCGGTTTTTCGTCCTGGACCCTGCAAGGCAAACTGAGGGGGATTCATGCACAGCTGAAGCGCATCGGCGGCGGGGAGCTCTGCTGGGGAGGATTTCTGCGGCAAAGAACGCTGCCTGCGCGGAGTGCTTCGGTCTGGACGGACGGGGGAGCTTCCGGCAGTGTCGTGGGCTGTTGCTTTGTTTTCTTCACATGGAGCGGCTTGTCACGGCTCGTAGACGCAGCATTTTGTGTGCATTCCGGTGTCTCTGGTGTGTGTCTGTCCAGCGCGGAGTGTCGTCTCTCTGCGCGCATCAGACGCCGCACTACCGCACCTACCCCCGGCTGTGCGCTCAGTCCCGCCCCTTTGCCTGCATCCTCACACAGGCCAATAACAAACAAACAAACAAACAAACAAACAAACAAACAATAACCACAGGAATACTACTAAAACAGATAAACAAATAAATATATTAATGGCAAGTGTATTATTTTAAATATTGACAATAGTAGTCTACATAGGAAGGGTACATTTGCATTTTTTTTTTATTTGCGTTTAACCCATTAAAACCTGAGCAAATTAGCTAGATTTCTGTCTAACGAATATATACATATATTTATTTATTTATAAAAATCAAACAAAAAACACATTAATTAAGCTGCGAAAAAAGAAAGGAAAAAGTAAAATAAATAAATAGGGGATTAAGAACAAACACAAATATATATATATATAGATATAAATATAGAGATAGATTAAAAAAAAAAGGTCAATAAAAATGATAAATATAGCTTCCTGAATATCTTTTCATATTTTTTAAATTATTACTAATGAACCAATAATATGATACTGATTTAGCGACTTTGTATATTGTTGAAATTTAAAATTACAATGTCTGATTAAAGTCCTCTGCAAAACCACATTCAATAAGCTTTATTTATCCATGTTGTAACAGTATTTAGGGTTAGGCCATGTGAGGTCATTTCATTAGCAGCATCGGTGCTGCAGCTGCTAGGTTGACTGCAGTTCAAGAGGGAAGTGGGAAAACGGCCAGTTGAGGACACACTCCAAGTACTTCCTCATGTGCAAAAGAAAAGTGCCTGTATTGATAGAACAGTGAATTATTGGTTATTTTGTCATTATAAAACAATATTTAACATAGGGGAATTAGATGATGAGAGATACACATAGGGGCCAGGTGCTTCTACCATCATATATCACATACAAACAATCACAATATCTATATATCACAAACAAATGAGACCTGTTTCATCTTTCAGAGGAAAGTATTAAACTTCCAGCCACTCCTGAAAGCAGTGTCCCCCGCTGTCACCTTTATGCAAAGTCATCTTGCTTGATCAACCAATTGTGTGGTGGGCCACATGTAGTATATTTTAACAGGCGAGCGTGAGGGCCACTATTGGCCCCTGGGCCGAACTTTGGACATGCCAGTCTGAAAGAACAAGTTTCCTTCATTTTGTAAATTTGATGTTTACACCGTTTTGTGCTGACTGTGCATATTAATGGCTACTCATGTGAATTTAAGGAATATCTAAATAAATACCTAATAATCCAGTTTTTGATTTGTAGTGTGAGAATCATTTCTTATCCTGTGAAAGTAAAATGGTATTTGATTATTATACACAAGCCTTGAAAAGGCACATGGATGGGGAAAGTTAACAATATTTTAATCTGCTTCTGTCAGCTGTTAGGCTACTTTTCCTCCTAAAGAGACACTCCACTAGACTAATGTATTTTAGAAAGAACTTCATCAAAGCTGAGGAAATAACCTCAATGACGTCATCTAGGCGATGTCAGCTTGGGGGTGAACATTTTAAACAGATTGCATTGCAAAGAAGGGTTTAGAGTTGAAACTAACAACAATTTTCATTATTTTTCATTGATTTTTTTAATAAAGCCATAAATTGCTTTAAAAAAAAAAACAGAATTTCTAACGGCTTAGATTGTGTGGAATCCAATAATGGTCATGAATACTGATCTTATGAAATGATGTCCACAAAGAATTTCTCACAGTCAAGTTTCTGAATGTGTAACAAAGTTTTGCAGTTGCAGATTTGGGCACGTGTGAGAAAGTTTTGTGCACACCTGTATTTTGCACATGTGCATTGTTTCTGCAAAATACGCTGAGCAACAAGCTTGGTACATGCTTGACAGCTGAATAGCACTTGACTTAACCAAACAATATATTATATTCTGAATATAATTTGGAGAATATTGAAGACATTGGCCTGTTTAAGAACTACCCAGAATCGCCACTTACGACAGCTACAGCAACAACTTTGAGAGGGATTCTGCCCTTATCTGAGTTGCAGTGTGTGTATGTGTGTGTGTGTGTGTGTGTGTGTGTGTGTGTGTGTGTGTGTGTGTGTGTGTGTGTGTGTGTGTGTGAGCAACTTTACTTACTGAGAACAGCGAAGCACAGGCCTCTAGATCAGAAGATGTAGGTGCTGAGTTACGTTCTGAAAAACAACCCATATAGCACAACCATGTAAGTTTATTGAGTCACAGAAACTAGTACATTTACAAATGTATTTATTTATTTTTTTTAACTAGGGGAAAACATCTAGGGAAAAAAGAAAAAGCTAGGGGAAACTAGCTAATTACAATTACATATTTGAAATTATGTTACAGAAATATCATGTTCTTTAGTACTTTTTCCAGGTATTTTCCTTTTTTTAAAAATTTAATTAATTTTTTTATAACTAATTTTTCAGGTAATATGTTCTTGTACTAATAACCAATTTCTTGTAAATGTATTAGGCCATTTCTTCTTTTATTTCTTTCTTCCCATTCTTTTAAAGAAATAAAGTCAACATGCTTAGGTTTCAAGGGGTTAATGTAAAAGTACCTTCACATGAATGAGATTGTAATGGCAAATCCATTTTTTTTAATTCACTACCAATCAGAGACTCTCAATATTCCAAAAGAAGAGGAGGTGGAATTATTACAAAAGATGATGATTTCAGATACTTTTTTTAGTTGCTCCTGGGACCTGCTTAGTTTACATGTTACTCTTTGATAATCTACAATAAACCTATTTCATTTCCAGTTCTGTTTTTGAAGACTGTTGTTGTCTTTTATTGGGTATTTGAAGTATGTGGGTACCAGTCAAAGAAAAACAGATCAGGCTGAAGACATTTATCCCACAGAAGTTACAAGGTATAGCTGTGAGGTACAAGCATGGACTTTGACCATTTTTACATCTATTTTTCACTGTTCTACAGCTACAAAAACTTTTTTTAAATGCAAACATTATATCTGTGCGCACAAACCTTTTTTCACATGCACAATATACTGTATTTCTACAGCTAAAAAGCTCTATTACACATTCACCTAAGTTAAACTTTGGAAAAAATAATTTGTTATCATGATTTTACAAGTTCAAAATATTAATGGCCCTTAATGACTGAAATGTCTGCCAGCAGCCAATTCCCCAAAATCTTAAATTTGTTGTCATTGAAGACATAGAAAACAATAAATACTGACACTGAAAAAGCTGGATGCAGTCAAATTTTGGCTTTTGCCATTCAAAAATAAAGGTAAAAGCCAAAATAAATAAACACTGTTTAAACAAATAAGTATTTAAATGTACCAAATTAACCCCAAAACTAAAACAAGGTAACACAAAACACATGGCCCGACTGCAAACAATTACGAAACAAATGGCTAAACCAAACCAAAAACCAGGCAAGACAAAACAGCAGTGGTAACTGTATCTATGAAACAAACAGAAGAAGCATTGTTAGTGGGCCTAAATGCTGACTAAAATGTAGTAAATCTTTACCTCATCTTTACCTTTCTGTTTGCTTTCTGTTACCCTCATGGTACCTCAGCTCATTGGGGCTCTCTCTTTTCAACAGGAACCCAAAAACCTTTTTTAAAAAAATGAATGGGCAGCACAGCAGCAATAGTATTTGACTCTGGGATAAAATCTCACCAGTCAGCTGGAATAAGCAGACTATGACAGAGACAGGGGAATTGATACAAAATGCTCAAAATACCTGCACTGATTTAAAAACCAGGGAGTAGGAGGGGCTATGCTCACTCTCTCTACAGTGGCTCAGAGAGACATGAGCCACTGGCTAAACCAGCATGTGCATTTGTTTATGTTGGTTGCCATTTGCTTGTGTTGTCTAAACATAACCACATGCCGTGCCATCCCATCATGTGCATTTGTTGACATCACTGTAGTGCCATCACCATCCTGGAACGCAGATTGCAGATGCAAAAGGATATCTGAAACATAACATGTAGATGCAGAAGTTCACTGCAAAGCAGCAACATGTGACAACTTGAGATGAGAAAGTGTCACAGCCCCCCAACTTTACAGAAGCACAGCATTACAATGTAAGGGAGCGCCTGTAGCTGAAATCATAACTGAACTATCTTCGCTGTTGCAGCTGCATTCAAGTGATACTAGTATTTGTGGAGGTTTGAATGTTGGTGCAAATGCAATAACAAGTCCATGTGACTTACAGCACAGTCTAAGTTTACTGATTTAGGACTTTGTTCATTGTTGAAATTTAAAATTACAATGTCTGATTAAAGTCCTCTGCAAAACCACATTCAATAAGCTTTATTTATCCATGTTGTAACAGTATTTAGAGTTAGACCATGTGAGGTCATTTCATTAGCAGCATCGGTGCTGCAGCTGCTAGGTTGACTGCAGAGGGAAGTGGGAAAACGGCCAGTTGAGGACACACTCCAAGAACTTCCTCATGTGCAAAAGAAAAGTGCCTGTATTGATAGAACAGTGAATTATTGGTTATTTTGTCATTATAAAACAATATTTAACACAGGGAATTAGATGATTAGGGCCAGGTGCTTCTACCATCATATGAGTTTGTTTCAAAAAAAGATGTATCAGTTACTAGAAGCTAAAACTCTTTGCATGGCTACATCCTTGTGAGGGACATACAGCACAAAAGACAAAAATAATAATGTGTAAGAAAGAAAAAACAATGAAATTCCACTTTCAATTTCATAGAAACTTCTTTATTAAATCTACAGGTTGTCCACAGACCCACACAACTAAAACCAAATACATTATTGTTTCATAAATACATCAATAAATATGTTGAGCACATAATTTGAAGACATACAACAGTAATGCAGTGCAACAGGAGCAGCCAAATGGGAGTAAGTGGCTACAGCACACAAATGACATAGAAACAAGCAGAGACTTTGTAATAAATAATTTGTTTGATACAAACATAACATTAGTGGTTAAATTCAGTTGTCATCTTCAGAGTTTGATCAGGACACTCAGTAGTATTCTGGTATTAAAAAGAGGGATGATGACAGCAAATACTTCTCGGTATTTTTCATTTGTCTTTAAACAGTTCGTAAAGCGTGACATTCCTGGTCTGTTTAACTTCTGCTGCAGAGAAAAGAAACAGAAAAGAAGTTATATAATTATTTCTAAGCATTTTTTTTAGGGCATTTACTTGTCTTTTAATTTATTCTCTCATTTTATTTACTTATTCTTTTATTTATCTATTCTTTTTCAAATTAATTTTTGGTAAATGTTTTCTTAAGATGCTTATTGTCTTCTTCCAATGTTTTTGAAAGAAATCAAGCCACTTTCTTTAGGTTTCAAAGTAAATCATGACAGTACACTGTTATGTTTGAATGCCATTAGAGGTACTTACTTGGACATGATCCTATTAATCACTTTCTTCACCCAGGGAGCTTCTGGGTCCAGGCAAACCTCCAGGCCAGACCTTTTTAGAGTGGCACTGCAACACCAAGCAAGAACCAGAGATAATGTCAGAACAAGTCCATAAAGTGACAGAAGCTTTAAGTATCAGGATCATCAGTCTCGTGATGGGGTGAAGGCTTTAAAATGAGCTCTTACATGATCTCAGTCTCATCGCAGTGGGAGTTGGGAGGAATCAGCTCCACCTTTTCGATGTGTTTTCCGATTGGTTTGCTTTCGGTCAGGATGCAGCGGCAGTGCAGCTCCACTCCAAGGCTTGCTGTTTGGATGATAGAATATGGTTAAAAAGTGCAACAAGTGCAGTGATAGCTGAGCAAAAGTGCAACATTAACAGATCAAATGCAAAACTTCACACAAAAAAAAGAAAATCTTACCTTCACTGACCACAAGGAAGGCCAGGAGCACAGCAATCGAGACGACAATAACTCTGCAGCTCATCATTTTGCCTTTTACAAGTTCTGTAAAATTATTACTAAAGATGAAGAATGTCTTTCAGGAAGCTGTCTGACGAAGCCTGAATGTCAAAGTACAGAGGAAGCTTTTTATTCCACTGAATCCTTTTTCTTCTTCTACTCAGTTCTCTTCTCTTCTCCACCTTTGCTTTTCTTGCTTCAGCCACCTTCTTGCTCAGCTGTTTGAATGTAGCGCTGAAGAGCAGAGTCTCTCCTTTTATAGCCGTCTCCTGGAAATGACTCACTTCCCTGGTTGAGGCAGATTGCGCAAGGTGGGACTGTCAGCATGTGAGCGGGAATTTTTCCCTGTAAGTTGTTTTGAGTGACACCTCTGACTTATCAGGAGCGCTCATGGGTCAATATTTGACACTCATGCAGTGCTATCATTCGGAAAATCACAGTGACTAAAACTTTGCAATGAATTGGTTGATGTGCCAGGGGTGCTTAAGACAAATTCTTTAAGAGTAAGACATAGTTGTGAATGGTGTGTTGCACCAGCGAATCTATTCATCAAGTGACAACTGATTAACAGATGGCATGCGATAACTACATAAATTCTGTGAATGAGCGTCTGACGAATTTAATACTCAGGTTTCATCACCTACAATTTCACCTTCAGGATTTGAAAAGTATTTGTACCAGGAATGCGGTTATGACCTTTCGCAGTGGCTTGTTTTTCACACATTTGGACATTTGAGATTTAGCTGTCAACAACTGGACAACCACTAAAACTCAAGAACAAGAGGTTTCAAACACTAGGGTAAGGTCCAGCATGCACTGCCAGGTTTATTGCTGTTTGAATTCAAAAGGTTAACAGAGCTTGTTCAAGGTCCAGTCTGAAGGTCTAAGTCACATCTAGCAGTGATGTTGCAGAAATTAATCTAGACGCAGCGTTTGTACATTTGTCCATTCTCTGCTACGGTAGGGAAAAAATGGCGGACTTCATGTAAGAGGACCCACTCAGTACATAGATAAAAATGCATAGGCATAAGTTTCAAATGAACATTTGGGGAGACATATATGAAAAGGGAAGTTTTGGGGTCATCTGCCAGAAATTTCTGAGTGTGAAACATTTAGTTCCTGCATTCTGGTGAATTTTCATGCACCAATTTGAATGTTTCCCAAAGAATTTGAGTGTAAGGGGGAACGACAGCCCACTTTCATTTTGTGTGTTTGTTTTCTTAATACACGTTCCTTTGTATCGTTCTGTTTCCCCTCTCTAAATTTGAAGGTTTGTGAGGGTTCCTACATGCATTGCAGTCAGAGTTCTCCATGAGTTCCCTTTTCATCAGCAGCAGTTTGTGATTTGCAGGATGGATAACTGATCTTATAGGCAAAAAGACTAGCAGTGTGCACATTCAAAAGCAGTTAAAAACTAGGTCTGAGGAAGGGCTTGGGCCCGAAACGTCACATGTGGAGGAAATAAATGTTCACTGGAAGAATATTCTAGTGAGCAGACTCTATTTTTGTGAATAATTGATCTGTCAATTCATTCACAGCAGATCAGATTAGATTGATGGATGAGAAGAGCAGCTGCTGGGAGTGAATACAAATTTTTAGACCCAGCAGAATGAATGGTTAAGGTTCACTTTCGATGCACCTGATGTTCTACTGCTCCATCTGTGCCCAGAGTATCCTTTGCACTACGAGAGTTTGTTGAAATAAATAAACAAACGGTATGTATATTTCAGCAGCATTCCTGAAGAATAGTCCAGCACCAAAAATAGTGAATCTCTTTGTGGCAGCAGATGTTTTAATTATGGCGGGACACTACAATTAAATGAATCTGTGGGAAACCCTGGATTTGTGCCTTTTGTGTGTCAATTTATAGCATAAATGTCTGTAATGGCAAAATGAAAGTCTGCTGCTAATTTAATAGTTTTATGGGAGGGGTGCAAATCTACATTTTAAATGTTGGAGGGGACATGTTCCCTATGTGCCTTGAAATCTATGCCTATCCATGAACAACTAATTATAAGGTAACAAAAACATAATAATTGTTAGATTTAGATTCAGGTATATTTATAAACTAATGAAAACATACACACTGGATCTTTAAAGCAATTTTGATATTTAGAAAGAGACAGAAAGAAACCTAGTGTTTTAAATTCCTTTCAAAAAGTTGGTTGTACAATTCACCCATTTCAATAATGCAGTTACAATAAATGAACAGATAAAATCTCAAAGGTTTTGACATTTTAAGCCAGGCCCATGCATTCCAGATTTAAAGCACATTATTGCAGATGGCAATTATGACACTCAAACCCATCATATAGCACCGGCTCATGCATAGAACATTCCTAAAGAAACAACAGGCAGGCACCATGCCAAAAACTTTCATGGGACTGAAGCCTGACACAGCCTCAGCAAGCTCAAACACATCCGCCCGTACGTCACTTCAGACTCTCTCACAAAGCAGAAGGAAGTATGGAGTAACTTCCAAAAGGTGGGGGGTGACACACTAACTCTAAAACTGTTGCCTCACTTAAACAATACGTGCTCTGATTGCATGCTTTATATTTCTGTTAAGAGTAAAATCATTTGATTTTAGTTTTTTTTTTCCTTAATACAACAGGAAGTTAAATAAATCAAACTTTAGAAATCGACATGTCCTTTTGTTTTCAGTCTGACTTCATAGAAATGAAAACCAGATGTGATGATCAGATTTGGTTTTTAAAAAAAAAAAGAGGATGTAATGAAATTTGATGGAAAGTTTCTGATTAACCGCTATGACCATTAGAACACATATGACCTTGCTTACCATGTGATACTAAGTTAAGCAAGTTAATAATAACTTTTTTAGAATGAAAAATATAATAATTAGAGAAGGGTTTAGGATGTGTGCTGTTACGGCATTTCATATATATTTACATATGATAATGACAAAGACAAACAAAGAGAACTCCTTCAGCAGGATCAATTTTACATACACACACATACACACACGCATGCACGCACGCACACACACACACACACACGCACGCACGCACGCACACACACACACACACACACACACACACACACACGCACACAAAGTCTGTAGCTTCTTGGGATCAAAAGGGGAAGCGTGGCGAAATCCTCTCTCACAGCATGATACATAGATGTTTGGATATTCCAAAACTTCCCATTACTTCAGTTAAAACTTTCAGTGTTGCAGACCAGCAAACCACTTCATTTTTGTAAATATTCAGCTCCATACTGTGGTTAAGACAAAACAATTGACCCTGCATTGTGATAATGGTGCATCATTTATTGTAAAGGCAAGAAATCTAAGAGGGATCAAGTGATGGCAGTGTGCCACTTTTGTCTAGACTGAAATGAATCAACAAATATTGTCTGCATTGCTGTTTAATTTTGAACACATATTGAAGTTCTCACAGGCGGATTATGAAACAATGGGCCTCTAGGCATATGCAAAGGGCTCCCAAACCTGTTCTATAAAGAAGCAACACACATACTTTGTGGTGGTTTTGTCTCCTTTTAGTCTTTTTTGTCTCCTTTGTTGTTGTTTTCTGTATTTTTAAGTCATTTTGGTGATTTGGAGTTCATATTATGTATTTTTTGGCAGTTCTCTTTGAAGTTGTTTTGTGTGTCTTTGCAGTTACTTTGCTTCTCTTTGTGTTCTTTTTGTGTCTCTTTGTGCTAATTTTACAGTCTCTTTCTGGTCGGTACATTTTAAAAGACAAAATGGAAAAACATTTTCCAAGTGAATGCCAAGGGGGCCTTTGACACATTGGGGCCCCTGGGACTTGTTCCCCAAAGCCCTCCTTCTATGCAAGTTCTTCACAGGATGTCTGCTGATGACTTTGGTGATTAACTAACTTTCCTTTAGCCCCACCACTGAGTGGAAATTTTCACTTTTTGCAAGTGAAACATCTCAACCTCTGTTTGGTACAAACATTAATAGTACCCAGACAATATCATTTAAGGATAAGATAAGACCATGTTTTGCCCTCAAATACCCACTTTTGGAGAGCACAATCCCCGCCGAAAAAGCAGCAATATTCCTGGGAAAAAAAACAACCACTTTTCATATCCTTGATGGAAAAACAGCAACCTACCACTAATAAATGTCATCTTAAGGGGCTAAAAAAGTCACTGAAATCATTGCAACAGGTCCCTAAAAACACCCATGTGTAGGGACTGAAAACAGCTGGAGTTACAGCAACAACAAGCTGAAAAAACAACCGTTTTTTGTCTGTTGGTCTCAAGGAATGGTCTGCAGCTGTGTTACCTCACAATGACAAAGTCAGCTTATTATTGTCACTTTAGAAATTATGATATCTATAATTCATGCAAATTAAACGTTTTTGTGGTTTGCAGGAATGCACAATACCACCCATAGATGTAGATTTCAGGGGTTGACACAGGAGAAATGTACCCCTCAAATTCAGAACATGTGCATTTGTCCCACCCCAGTAGAAACATGAAAGTGTCCGAATAGTCTTATTTTGGAAAAACAAAGACATTTATGGCATAAATTGTTGCAGAAAATGCAAAACCTGGTGCAGAGAATTGCAAAAATATGCATAGCATTCCATAAGAGTATAGTTTCCACAGAGAACATAACTGCACATTTAGAGAGAAGCTGCTTTGTTTTGAATGACAATCTGCCTGATAACTTCTACTGTCATCACCCTATGATAAAATACAGTTTACAAAACCAAACATATGCACATGCACACAGAACATACTGATACTGTGTACGCAACAGAGTTAACAAAGGTGAAAACAGGAGCTGGGAAAATCAGGAATGAATCACCAACTGTCACAGCCCACTCTTTCTTTTGTGTGTGTGTGTGTGTGTGTGTGTGTGTGTATGTGTGTGTGTGTGTGTGAGAGCTGAGAGGTGTGCTTTAGCATTACTGTGCCACTTCAGCGAGCACATGCTCCATTGTAACATGAATTGGTTTCAGCTGAGCTATTGTGAACTGGTGATAAAGATTACAAGGAAGTGACAGCCAAGAGGAAGACTCAGAGGAGTCAGTCTCTGGAGATTCCAGGAAATGTCAGGGACTTTTTAGATTTACAAGCTGGAGGTTGAAGTTTCACTGCTTTGTTTTGTTTTGGTATATATCTGTGGGTGGTTAGCCCTGTACGAGTTTACATTCCATACGTGTGTTACGGCGTGTCTCTGACATTAAGTATCATGCCTGGACAAGCTTGCTGGCTTGCCATATAGATAATATACACGAATGCTCTCAACCTTACTTTTGCACGTGCAGTACATTATTATTATTTTTCAGCTGTTGTTTTACACTGTGCATATTTGCAATGAAAGTAATAAGTCACAAACTGTCTTTTATTCTTGTTATTTGACAGTATTATAAACATTATCTACATGGGGTTATACCCTGAATATAATTTACTTCTGCAGACTTTCATGATTTGCAGTGAATTTTGAGTGAATTTGCTCCATGAAGTTGCGAGGCTCTCTGCAGTCATAAATCAAAACATTTCAAAATGCTTAAATTTAAAAAGGAGGAGAAGGAGTGGATAAATACAGTTGGTTTGGCTCAAATATCCAAATTGTAGAAAACTCCTTGTTAAGAGACCTCAGCTGCAACGATGCAGTGCCATATGTAATGGGAAAATTATTTGATTTAATAAAAGCAGTATTTAAAGATCTTCTCTGGCTTACCCAAAATATCATTATAGTAGAGAGGATAAAATAAACAGATCAAGTCTGTTTGGCATAGATATCCAGGTTTTAGATTCCTGCTAAGTGACATTGACCTTTCTTAGGAAAATCCTTTTCGCTGGAAAATTCTTTTCTTTTTCTGTTTTTTTTTTAAATCACAGACATCTCCAAGGTCTGCTATGTGAACTAGTGCAGTGAAATGGAGCATGAATCCTTAAAAGAAAATAAAAAAAAGAAAAAGAAAGAAAGTTTGTTTCTTTATATCATGACTCGACGGAGCCACAAATGTTTTTTTCTCGAGCCTCCCTCATTGGTAAAATGCATGATCCTCTCTTCAAAATAAATAACCATAGTTCACAGTTTCTGGCTATGATAAGTGGTGTCATTTCTAACCCTTTAAAACCTGCTTCGTTATGTGTTTTTGTGCTGTGTTCAGTTGCCCTTTTTTAATCTATTTAACCTTTTGAACCTGAACAAATTTGTTTGATTTCCTTAAAAAACATGGGGGGAAAAGGCAATGACCAACTTGGGAAGAAAAGTCCCACAAATTGCAAGAAATTAGTAAAAAGCAAGGAAAAAAATGACCTGAAAACTAGTTTAAGTTGTGTTTCTTCTTTTAACTGCTTATTTTCAGGTCATTTTCTTGTCACTTTTTATTCATTTCTTGCCATGTTTTAGGCCATGTGTTGCTGAGTTGTTCATGGTCAAAGAAATAAAACCAATTTGCTCAGGTTTCAAAGGGTTAAAGAAAACCTGCCTTTCAAACCAACTTGTAGATTCTGGAGTCCCCAGGGGAATTTAAGATAAATACAAACTATGACAATTTAACATTGATTATCCTCCCCTAAGCCAAATCGAAAAACACAACTCCCTCTCCAGTGCTTAGAAAAGTATTTGATGTGCCTCCCCTGTTTTGCACCACCCTCTCCCCTCTTTACATGCAGTCCCAAACTACTTCAGTCCAAAACTAATGAAGTGGTTGTTCCTCGGGATTGCTGATGGAAAAAAAAAAATCAGTTCCTTTCAATAAGGGGAGGGACAAATGATTAAAAAAATGGTTTATAGAGAGGACTTGCATCACAACTGCAGAGAGAACAGCTCAGCTTTCAAAGAATGCTTGCAGACTAACACTTAAAAATTTGATTGTATCTCTGAGTTCAGCTTCAGAGCAGACATGTCTTTTATTACTATTGTGGCAGTCCTGGTTTTCCTGACAATCCCTGAGGGTGAGTCTAATCCGTCGTTTACTTTTAAAATCTGAACAGTTTCGTCTTGGAGTGAATGCCTTTTGTCTCCAGCATCCACGCATGTGATTTATGCCAAGTTTCTGTTTGCGAGCTGCATTTAGCAATCAACAGTGTGCTTTACTTGTCCAGATTTTGACATCCTCTCACAACCGCAGGTATCAGTCTGGATCATGCAGTGGTTCAGCGATGTCGATGCATCAGCAAGGAGAAACAGCCCATCGGACGTTACATTGCAACAGTGGAGGTGCAACCCCCCAGCTCCCACTGCAAAGACACTGAGATTATGTGAGTCCTAGGGCCAAAGTTCAACAGCTGTTCTGTTCATTTGTAGTGACAAAGCATGTCTGAATTACCCGTGTCTTAATGGGCCTGGTGTAATATAAAAAAGTCTTATGGGAAATATTGCTGCATCTGATGTCTGTGACCTGTCTTTGATACTGCAGTGCCACTCTTAAAAGGGATGGGACAAAAGTTTGTCTGGACCCTAATGCTCCTTGGGTGAAAAAAGTGCTTGAGAGGAAAACGTCTGAGTAAGTTTATCTTTTGAGAATATGAAAAGATGAACACAGACCTCTTATGAACCACAGGAATTTTGATTAGTCATGTTTAGGGTAAACAACTGAAAGCAATGTGACTGCATTGGTCTTAAACATGCTTGTAAACAAGGGATTTTATCACTCTATTGCCAACCGATAGGCAACTCTGGCTTTTTCATGGCCATTATACAGTTAGTCACTCATTTAGGTTATATGCTTAGTCACAGACAGGGGAAATATGTGGATGTTTACAGAATTTAAGTCCACTTAAGTCACATATTTCTTCACTTTTGACTTTCCAGGAAGCTGGTTAATCATTAGTCATTAAGTGGCAAAGTGTTGAAAGTGAGTGGCGGCAGCTTTCCTCCAGACACCAACGGAGGAAAAATCCCAGTATAGTTTATAAAAAAACACTCTAAATTGAGAAATAAAAACAAATATAACTCAACGTCAAGCCATAGTGCTGATTTTAAAGAGCAAATAATCATCTGCCAACAATTCTGTAATGAATTGAAGTGATTTTAAATTGCCTACTCTATAACATATGCACATTTTTCCTCTCTAGGCAGACATCTTGAAGGAAAAACCTTCACAAATTTGGCTCAGATGTAA
Organism: Plectropomus leopardus; assembly: GCF_026936395.1. NCBI lineage: Eukaryota > Metazoa > Chordata > Actinopteri > Perciformes > Serranidae > Plectropomus > Plectropomus leopardus. The sequence goes on from NC_142178.1 coordinate 3,976,979, forward strand.
AGAAGACCCTGAAGCATTTTCATTGCCACTGAAGCTCAAAGTGGAAGCGTGGATCGCACTGACGGAGCACAAAGAGCAATTTTTTTTCTAGATGAGGAAGATTCATGTGGCAGCTTCGAGGTTGATTGTCTATCCAACTTTTTTTGTGTTGTGTGGTCCAGCAAGAATAAAGGCACGGTGACGTAACTCTGGCCAATATGGTGAATTTGTATGTCTACTTCCTTTAGAAGAGCTATTTTTGTAAGCCATCGAAATACTTGTATTTTAACTGAAAATTGGGATGAATGTAAATAACTGTAGGGTAAATGGAGAACAAACTAGTATTCTGGTTTATTTGCAGACTGCAGGACAGAATGAAATTCAAGTGTATGAACCTGTTTCCAACTTTTTTTAACCAATCATCTTCATTTGTATATTTACTACTATAGCTACATACAGTTCATATTTTACATGATCAAAGTCAAGTGTACATCTGTCTTCAAACAACATACATTTTCATCTGAAATGTTAAGACAGTGACTAAATTGTGGCATTAATTACAAACCAAAAATATCTGTCAGTGTCTCTGTCCGTATAATTTTGTTAATAATTGTATTTACGTATATTTACCATTAATTTGTTGCTTATTAGCATGCATATTAGTGGCAATTTGGCTCTTTATTAGTCATTATAAAGCACATATCTAGTCACATATAGTCAACAAATTATAGGCCATTAATCCTACTTGTTAAAGAATAAGATTTTTTATTTTATTAGAAACAGACCCAAAATTGCAATCAGTAAACTCACTTAATCTATCGATTATTTTTTCGATTAATTGCTTAATCTATCAAGTATTTTTTCGATTTGTCTATCGATATTTTTTTATTGATCTAACTAACTAACTAAAGAGCAAACACAATAGTTTGATAATAAATGGCTTCACCCAACCACTAACCGTGAGTGAAAAGTTTGTGTTTTTGTATTATCATTCATATTATCTGAAAAATAGCCAGAAAATCACAAATTTTGCCAGGGTATGTAAACTTATGAGTGCAACTGTATATATATGTGTGTGTGTGTGTATAGATTTTATATATTTTGTATTTTAAAATTTATTTTATTTTTTGTATTTTAATCATATTTAACTCTTATTTAGCACTCCGTTGCTTCTTTTTTATTGCCTTTGACTTTTGAGCTGCTGAAATGTTTGAATCTCCCGAGTGTGACATTAATCAGTCTAATCTAACCCTAGCTGTTAACATTAATATTCAAATACAAGCATGTTTTACTTTAAAAAAAAAAACCCAATAAAATACAATACAATACATATAATGTGCTCCGTATATATTGTAATTTAATGCGATTTTTGACTGTTATTTATCGAAAATCTGAGTTTTGTCTCTCAGTATAATGTATTCAAACGGCCTGCCAGACACTTGAGCCAGGTGATGCCCAAGCATTTTGAACCTCTGCTGCCAGTACTCTGTTTATTCTAGTGCACTAGGTGCGACGAGTCGACGCATGTTACATGAATCGACGCATTTACGTAATCGATTACGTCGTTTACGTCAATGTGTCGCCCCAGCCCTACTTAAGTGTGTTTTAAGACGATAAAATTCCTATTTCTTTATATGGAGTTTGGCGAGTGTAGCTATGGAGATTTGGGGGCTGTCCCTGGTTAACAACAAGGCTCTCAATTTTTTATAAAAATATCTGTCTCTGTAGAGATCTTGTCCATAATGTTATCCATAATGACACTTAATTGACAATCTGAGCCTGTCAGTAAAAAAGCAAGCCCTTTTATTGGAAGTTAAGAGACAGTGCACAACCACCCATCAGTGCTACCTTGCAATCTATGTTGCTGCTACCAGCTGCAGTGCACTCTCTCAATAACAGACCAGTTTCAAAAAATCGTTCTCTCTATTAGTCACCTAGACACAAAAACATGCAAAAATAGGGTCCAGGTTGAAACAATACTGAAGGTACCCTTTAAGGCAGTGCATTTTAATAAATATGATTGAAAATGTCTGATGTGGTCCATTAATTAAGGAGATACTTGTAAGTAAGTGTAAAATACTGGTGAATTTGTTATTAACAAGACCCACATTATAATGAGGAGCACATTCTGATTAAGATGACTTCATTTAGAATTATTTGGACACTATTAACACTTGCAGTTTTCTGTTTTGTAACACAAGAATAAATCATATGGTAACACTTTTCATAAATGTCATGTATGTAATGCATTGTAAGCACATTCACAAGACATAAAAATGCATTTTTAGGGGTTGTACAACTCTTAAGAAATGGGACCAAAAAAAATTACAGTGATTATCAAAACCATATTTATTTTACAAATCTGGAATACTGGCCTGGCAGAAAACATACATTTTATGTAATTAGTCATCTTTTGAATAACATTAGGCAATATGCTGTTCATTAATTGTTGAAAAGCTGGGTTTTAAATCTTACCTCACGGGTGGATATAAAGCCTTATATCAGGCACTGACTTTGGTTTCTAAAGAGAATCTCTGTTATTCTTCATCCATCCATCCATCCATTTTCTTCCGCTTATCCGGAGTTGGGTCGCGGGGGCAGCAGCCTAAGCAGGGAAGCCCAGACTTCCCTCTCCCCGGCCACTTCGTCCAGCTCTTCCTGGGGGATCCCGAGGCGTTCCCAGGCCAGCTGTGAGACATAGTCTCTCCAGCGCGTCCTGGGTCTTCCCCGGGGTCTCCTACCGGTGGGACGTGCCCTGAACACCTCGCCAGGGAGGCATCCTGGAGGCATCCTAATTAGATTCCCAAACCACCTCATCTGGCTCTTCTCAACACAGAGGAGCAGCGGCTCTACTCCAAGCCCCTCCCAGATGACCGAGCTTCTCAACCTATCTATAAGGGAGAGCCCAGCCACCCTACAGAGGAAGCTCATTTCAGCGGCTTGTACCTGCGATCTTGTTCTTTCGGTCACTACCCAAAGCTCGTGACCATAGGTGAGGGCAGGAACAAAGATCCAGTAAATCACGAGCTTTGCCTTTAGGCTCAGCTCCCTCTTCACCACAACAGATCGGTGCAGAGTCCGCATTACTGCAGACGCTGCACCAATCCGCCTGTCGATCTCCCGCTCCATCCTTCCCTCACTCATGAACAAGACCCAGAGGTACTTAAACTCCTCCACTTGGGGCAGGATCTCGTCCCCGATCCGGAGGGGGCACTCCACCCTTTTCCGGCTGAAAACCATGGTCTCGGATTTGTAGGTGCTGATTCTCATCCCGGCCGCTTCATACTCGGCTGCGAACCAATCCAGTGAGAGCTGGCGGTCACAGCGTGATAAAGCCAACAGGACCACATCATCTGCAAAAAGCAGAGACCCAATCCTGAGTTCGCCAAACTGGACCCCCTCAACACCCTGGCTGCGCCTAGAAATTCTGTCCATAAAAGTTATGAACAGAATCTGTGACAAAGGGCATCCCTGGTGGAGTCCAACCCTCACCGGAAACAAGTTCGACTTACTGCCGGCAATGCGGACCAAGCTCTGGCACCGGTCATACAGGGAACGAACAGCCAATATCAGGGAGTCCGAAACCCCATATTCCTGGAGAACCCCCCACAGGACTCCCCGAGGGACTCTGTCGAATGCCTTCTCCAAGTCCACAAAGCACATGTGGACTGGTTTGGCAAACTCCAATGCACCCTCAAGGATCCTGCCAAGGGTCCAGAGCTGGTCCACAGTTCCATGACCGGGGCGAAAACCACATTGCTCCTCCTGAATCCGGGGTTCAACTATCCTGTGGACCCTCCCCTCTAGTACCGCTGAATAGACCTAACCAGGGAGACTGAGGAGTGTGATCCCCCTGTAGTTGGAACACACCCTCCGGTCCCCTTTCTTAAAAAGAGGGACCACCACCCCAGTCTGCCAGTCCAGGGGCACTGCCCCCGATGTCCACACAATGTTGCAGAGTCGTGTCAACCACGACAGCCCCACAACATCCAGGGCCTTGAGGAACTCCGGGCAGACCTCATCCACCCCCAGGGCCCTGCCATCAAGGAGCTTTTTCACCACCTCGGCAACCTCAGCCCCAGAGATGAAAGAGACCACCCCCGAGTCCCCAGGCCCTGCTTCCCCACCGGAAGGCGTGTCGGCGGGATTGAGGAGGTCTTCAAAGTATTCCTTCAACCGATCCACAACGTCCTGAGTCAAGGTCAGCAGCGCCCCGTCCCCCCCTCCTGAGACGCCGGATGGTGGTCCAGAACCTCTTCGAAGCCGTCCAGAAGTCGTTCTCCATGGCCTCACCGAACTCCTCCCACGCCCGGGTTTTCGCCTCGGGGACCGCTGTAGCTGCATTCCGCTTGGCCTGTCAGTACCTGTCTGCTGCCTCCAGAGTCCCACAGGCCAAGAAGGCCCGATAGGACTCCTTCTTATTCTTCATTCTAAAATTAATTTACTGAGTGTAGCTTGGCTGAACTTATATGCTCTCTTACAGCAACATGCTTCACTCTCTGTTGCAAACCTTTGGTGGGACACCGCCCAATACAACCCCAGTCTCTCTGCCATTGCTGTGGTTTGTTTATTGTGATGGTGTCATTGTTAGTTTGATTAAAATGTAAAGTTGTGTGTTCTGGAAAATAAAGATTTGACATGGCTTTAATAATCATTGAATAATCTTTGCAAAGTTTAAAGCACTATTTTGTATTAAACTTCTAAACATTATGTACTCTACTACTACTACACTAGTATTTTTTTAAACCTTCTTAAAGTTGTCATGCACACCTGTGAACTTTTCTAAAACAGTTTTATGAAACCTTTAAATGTATTAGAACATCTTATGAATGTGCTTATAATGCATTATAGGCATAACCTTCAAAGAAAGTGCTACATCCATATTTAAGTGTTAAAGTGTTGTTAGGGGAGAATTCTCTTTATACCACTTCTACTTTATAAGGCCCATATTGAGCAAGGATATTAAGATTGTTAAGATAATTCATGTAAAAATGTGTCTGTGCTCCCTGTCATAGGCAGTAATTTGGAGGTTATTGAGGCAAAAGTTAACGACCTAGCAGTTGAAAATTACGGTCATGTGGAGCAAGGCATCAATAAGGGATTTTTAATGACTAATAAAGAAGCAATATTTAATATGCTACTGATTTGCAAGCCAGTAAGTGACTAGTTTATGGTTAATATGTGTACTTAAGGTGTTTTCTTAAAAAAAATCAAAATCATTCAATCTAGCATAGTCAGATACTGTGAGATATTATTATTGGTGACTGAAGGCTCATGCATTTTCCTCTGTCACTCAGGGAGGCTCAATGAAAAATATTTGTAGGTCAAGGGAGGGCCATGCTATTAAAAACAAGTCGAAAAAGTCACATCCCAGCCTGTTCCCTTTACCCATAAATCAAGTCGGGTCCCTAAATATAAAGTGTTTTTTTGTGGTCTAGCATCATAAATTGGGCTGGTTTGCTGTCTTTGATTGTAGTACGCCAAACATCAAAAAATCCTGCAAGGCTCTTTTGAGTAAACCAAGTCACATCAACCACAATGATGAATCTCTGGGTATAAATGGCAATCAAACACAATATATTCAATCTGATTAAAGCTGACATTTTCAGATAGGACTCCACATTAATCTCACCCAGAGGTCAGACATGAGGTCTGATTTTGTCTCTTGAAAGGGCAAACACAAAACAGAGGGCTTTTTTAAAAGGTCTGTCTTGAAGAGCACTGTCTCACAAAACACGTCTCTGTCTCCAGTCGTGGAGATGTAAACACTGTACGATTGTCCACACTACTCTCTTCTGCTGAACATTCTCAGATTTTAGGGATTAGTTTTTTTTGTTGTTGTTGTTGTTGTTTGTAATGAGGAAAACACATTAAAAATGTCCGTAAAATATAATTTTGTAAACAACATTTCAAACAATGTTTCTCAGGTTGTGTCATGTCAGACAGCATACCGGCAGCATCAGATTCAATTCTCAGTGAAAGAATACCGCCACCTCTTGGACAAATGTGCACACCATCACACACGATCTTTAGTGTGGCTGTACAGTTCACTCCCTTTGACATTGCTTCCCTTTTGACATTTTTAAGGGAACATTGCCAAGAAGTTAATAAGTCTTTCATCATTTACGAGAAAAGAATCTGGCTACAGCTGTTCCTCATCATGAAAAGTGAAAAACAAGCCAACAATAACAACATGTTGGGGTTCCTGAACCAGCCATTAGCAAGGCAACCACACATTCAGTGTTGTTCCTGGATTCAATCCATGTAGAGGTCAGACGTTTTTGTTGTGATGTTGTTTATTCAGAGGGATCCCAACTGAATTTAACCACTGCTATGATATATTTCCAGGGAACAGATTTAATCATGAACCTATTGATGCTGTGTTTTAAGTTTGATATTTCTCATTTATCACTGTAAAGCTATACATCATTAAGCTTGCTACTTCAATACTTGCATTAACTACTTTAACTATGTCATACCACCAGTGTGTACATCTTTACTAATTCATAGCCACCTAAGCATATTCTATCTGAACAACACAAACAAAAAAAAAAGTATTAAGAAGACAACATTTTTGAAACGTGGGAGAAAGAGGGAGAACCCAGAGAAAACCCACACTGACACAAGCAGAACATGCAAACTCCACACAGGGGGCTCCCCTGCCGCCCAAAGTCCAAACCTCACCCCCACCATGTATGCATATACATATATATATATTCCTTCTTTTAACCCTCGTTTACTAAGCCATACTCAGTAGCTGTAAATATCAGTGGCTGCTGTATATTGTGGTCATTTTGTGCAAGGTAGCAGTTTAAGTCGAATTTTACCTAATGGCCCTTTAATCACTTCAAAACCTAGTCAGAAGAAGTCCAGCAAAGTCAGACAATTGGGTTACAGCTGCAAGTAATAAACTTACCTTGGAGTTGTGGCAAGTCATTTTGCCTGGAGGACACCACTGGACAAGTAAAAACGTCACCTCCAGCTGGTCTCCTGCATCCTCCAGAGCATTCCCAAAGTCCTCCTGTAAGAGATGAAGAAGGAATAAACAACAGACGATTGCACCTTATGTGAAACAAAGGCAGTCTCCACATCTCATAGGGTGTATCTAACATCTAATCCTTAATGAACATTTTCATACTAAATTAAAAAAAAATCCTCAAAACATGATACCTTACTAGTTAATCAATGGCACAGGCTTTATCTTTAAATGCAAAGTTCAAGCTAAACTAGAATCAATGGTAAAAATCTGAAATGCAGTTATCTTACAGTCATTGTATTTTGAGAAGGAACATAATCTATTACAAATTTTAATTCAAACCACCTAACTGTAACCGTCGAAAACAAACAACTTTTAAAGTGAGAAAGTACACAACATTTGACCACAGAAGTTTGCACAAAGGCAGAAAGCAATGACTTGCACACAAGATTACTCTATTCACATATAATAACACCACAGTCTTTACATCCATGTGAACTTATTATTATATATCAGTCTCCTGAAGTCTTACCTGGGTTCTGACTATGATTATTTTGTTGCTTGTTGCAGCCCTTCTGATTCTGATTCTGATTCTTAATACACACTGCAAGTCTGCTAAGAACATGCTGATACAAGATACAAACAATTACTGAATTATTTGATTGGTATTTATTTAGGGTGAATAGTAAGCCAATAAGAAATAGTGTTAAAATTCAGTTTTCTCTTGCTTTGATATTATGCAACACTCTGCCCAGTTGTTTAAATATTGCATTTTACATTAAAATGAAAGGAGGCATAGAACTGTGGTTAGTACCAGGTAATAATGTGAAATGGCTGTTTTATGGTTTTTGTGTTTTTGCAAGGGTATGTCATGTTATCATGTAATAACAAGATGTACAGCAAGATTTTTTTTCTTGTCATAATGAGAAAAGATGCTTGTTATGACAACATATCTTTCGTGCTTCTACAAGGTTATTTCATGTTATGACAAGATGTTAACAAGGTCTTTATGTGTTTTTTGTGAGAAACGTTTCTGTAATTTAATGTAATAACAAGATGCCTTCATGGTATAAATCAAAATATTTTCATGTTCAAACAAAATATTTTTCACATTTTTACAAGATAATTTAATGTCAAAACAAGTTGTTTTCATCTTATAACAAGATGTTTTACGCTTTAACAAGATATTTTCATGTTATGACAAGATCTTAACAGGATTGTTGTTGTTTTTTACAACAAAGGTTTGTTTGAAAATTTCTCACAAAAATGTGAAAAACATTTTGCTATAAGAAGATACTTTTCGTCTACAATTATGTACAATTCAAAAGAAAGCAATAAACCTGGATAAGAATGATTGATCATATACTTATACAAAAAGGACTTACTGTTATTATGCAATGACAGCATTTTAACAATATTGTAAAGAGGCCTACATGTCAGCCAACAGCTGGAAAGATTAAACCATAAAATGTGTCTGTCTATCCTGTCACTAAGATTGATTTGACAGTCACTGTAAGATCAGTTATTAACTTCAACATGGTGAAAGGCGCTGTAGTCATACTTTACCAGGGGGTGTCTGTTGAGGCTGGAGTATAGCATATAGATCCATGAGCAGGATGTGAGAGGAGAGAAGGGGGTTGGACTAAAGCGCCACCCGCTCTCCGTAGCATCATCTTTCACCACACACGTGTCACATAGTGTAGACGATAACAACGATGTTAACCAAACAGCAGTCTCCTTCCACAAGGTCTACGCCCACTTTTGGGAAGCGGAAGATGGAGCAGCTCTGTTTGTTTCTTGCCGTAAACTGGAACCAATCGTCTCAACTCCATTTCGATGGCACATCTGCAATCATCCTGGGCTGTGATGAACTCTGGAAGCAGCGAGGAAACACATGTAGCACTGAAAAGATGACGACAGAGTGTTCAACAGACATGTGTTGATTCACTATGGCAAAGTGGTAAAAAGTAAGGCTTTTTAATTTCGGACGGATACGATGCTTTTGTGTGGTTGTTGATAACGTTAGTTACGCGAAAGCTAGCATTAACTTACCTCGCTAGCTAACCGTTAATTGTAGCAAACTTTAAACACAATATTACACGCTCACGTGAAGATATTCGTGGCGTGAATTAAAAATAATGTTACAGAATTCATTTTCGTCTTGTTGTTTTCTACAAAATTCACACATTTTAGCTAGTTACAGTAGCAGCAAGCCACTGTAGCATGCAACATTTACCTATGTGGTCGTTAATAAGCTCCATTGTTTAATATTATTGTGTAACGGTCGGCGCTCGCGGTTTCCTGTTACCTTAACTGCGCGTGCGTGTGACTGACTGTTTCTCCCTCTGTTACGGTGCTCCCCAGCGTGTCTCTGCTGCCATGGAGGTGGGCAGCCTCCCCGTGGAGCTGTGGAGAGTTATCTTGGCTTACCTCCCGCTCCCTGACCTGGGCCGTTGCTGTCAGGTGTGCCGTGCCTGGCGGGAGCTCATCCTCTCACTAGACAACACCCGCTGGAGACAGCTATGCTTAGGCTGCCCCGAGTGCCGACATCCCAACTGGCCCAATCAGCCGCATATGGAGCCCCCGTCCTGGAGGGAGGCCCTGAAGCAGCACGCCCTGTCCACCCGCACCTGGACTCAAAACGGAGCTGAGCTCCAGTCCTCCGCCTGCCTCCTCTTTTTCCGTCGACGAAAAGACCGCAGGGTTTGGCATGTGGGGCCTGGGTGCGAGTTTGAGACCCTACGTGGGGCCCTCGGGGTGGCGGGGCCATATGACCGTGTCGTTCTCCACCCAGGGGTGTATGAAGAGCAGGCGGAAGTGGCGCTGAAGGTGCCGGTGGAGCTGGTGGGACTGGGTCGGCTGGGTGAGGTGGCCCTCCTGGTGTGTATGGAGCAGCAGTGCCCCACTGCCAGGCTGTGTAATCTGGTGTTCATGCCTCCCTGGTTCTCCACAGTGGTCTACAAGGTGAACTAACAACTTCTCATGAGGGTTTCTTCATACAGCAATGTGTCATGTCTACTCTCTCTTAATATCTGAAAACAGGTCTAATTATTTTGTCTTTCTCGCTGAATCTGTCTCATTCCATTCAACTTTCTGTTCAATCCAGTAGGCTTTACTGGCACACTGTTGCCAAAGCACAATGACAATTAACCCTTTGAAACCTGTAGCAACATCATTTTCCTTTTAGATGCCTTTCACAAGTATTTAATCCTTTGAATGCTGAGCAAATCAGTGCGAAAGGCAATGAGCAACTTGGTAATAATTATTTGTTTTAAAAGCTAGGGGGAACTGTCTAGGGGGGAAAAAGGGCTAGGGCAAAATTATATCATAATATCCAATTTAAAATTATGTTACACAGTTCTTATAATTTTATAAGCTATTTTTCCAGGTCATTTCTCTGTTGTTTTTTTCTTTTACTAATTTTCAGGTAATTTTCTTGTACTTTTTACTAATTTTTGGGTTATTTCTTATTTCGTTGCTCATTGCCTTCTTTCTATGTTTTTAAAAGAAATGAAGGTTTCAAGGGGTTAAAGACAGTGAATGAAGTTAACAACTGACCATATCAATAACAATAATAGTCAAAAATTGGTAGTTAAATTAGTTGACAGAATGATATTTTACAGTACATATGTAAACATCGTATATACAAACATATCTCACATGTCTCATATGTTTACCTCTAAACATGGGTTTTTGTAAAGAACAAAGCAAAACCTATGGAGTAAAGAAGTAAATAAAAAGGCAGAGTGTGGGCTGTAAAGATATGAATCCAGCTCTAATGTGTTGCTGTGTGTGTGTGTGTAGATCTGCTGTATAAGTAATTAGAGTTTGTTGAGAGTCAGTAAAGAAACCATTAATGACAACATATTAAAACTCAACTGTCGTAAAATCGAGTGTGAAAAAACTCTCCTTGCTTGTCTCTAGACGTCATGGGGCCACGTCCAACTAGACAACTGCAACTTTGAGGGGGCTCAGCTGCAAATCCGTGGCCCGGGAACCTGCCAGGCTCGCTTCTGCTCCTTCTCACAAGGAAGCTCTGCCCACTTGCTTGGCGTGGTCCTCAGTTTGTTGGACAGTTGTGACTTCTCGGGAAGCGACACAGCTTCTGTGACAGTCGAAGGTCCTCCTGTGTCAGAAAGAAACTGGGCTTGTAAACACTTGGCTGCCCTGGCTAGGACGTTCCCATCATGTGGGGTATCTGGAAACAATAGCCCTCCCAGAGGCCCTCCGGCTGGCCCCATTGGTGGGCATCCACCTTCAGGTGCTAATGTTAAAAAGGAGCATGTGAGCATGGAAGACTGGCAGAGGAGGACTGGGATGGATGGAGTGTGTCAGGGGACTGTAATCGAAGACGGGTGGAGTGATGGCGACCGCAGCGAGGGAGAGGAGGAGAACCAAGATAGAGGAGTAACTAATAACACCAAAAACCCACTAATATTGGATTACAAAATTGCTTGCGAAAATCACGGCCTATCCCATTTGCTCAAGCCCCGGCCAGATGGCTCTTTGCCACCGGTTTCCTCCCGGGATCCTCCGTCTGAGACCCCTGAACCCCTCACCTTTCAGCAGGAACTAGACAGGGACCCGGAGGCTCAGATGTTGGCAGCCTCCACCCTTGGCTGCATCCTCAGACGCTGCCTCTTCAGGGAAGGGAAGGGTGGTGTGCATTTGTCTAATTACGGACAAGCGCGGCTGGAAGGCAGCGTTTTCCGTGGGCTGAATTATGCTGTCCGCTGCATCCAGAACTCCACAGTAAGATCCTAATCCTCAGACTAATGAAAGTGTTGAATGTATCTTAGCACATTTTAATTCCATTTGTTGAATGACTGTTACAGGCTGCACACCTTTTTGTATCAAGTTGATGAAGTAGCTCAGATCGTGAGTAATTAAGCAGCTGTTTCCTGATCTGAGTGTTACTTGAGCTGCCTCTCTTTCTCTCTTACCTCCTTCAGATAGTGATGCTTAGAAACGAGGTGTGTGAGTGCCGCGCATCAGGTGTGTTCCTGCGCCTCTCCGCTCAGGGCCTCATCGCAGAAAACAACATCCACTCGAATGGGGAGGCGGGGCTGGACATCCGAAAAGGGGCTAATCCCATTATTGTGGTAATTGCTGCTTCACTGTCTATTGGAGTAAAGAAAGAAACAATATGCAGATTTGATAGTCAGTTGTCGTGCATAAGATTACGAAATGATACAAGGTGCTCATTGGACATTTATAAAACAAAACAAAAGTTATATATAGAAACTCACATTTGATTTGTTTGAAATTCCAGTAGGAACGTTTCCAAACAGCTCTCAGTTTGATTGTCTTCTCTGCTCCATTTTCCCACTGGTCTTTCATTCCACAGTGCAACAAAATACACAGCGGCTTGCGTTCGGGGGTTGTTGTCCTTGGGAATGGCAAAGGTTCAATTCGGAGCAACCAGATCTATAACAACAAGGAAGCTGGCGTGTATATTCTCTTCAGTGGAAATCCCATGGTCAGGTAGGTGGGACTCTGCAAACATCTCACGTGCACAGGAATGTGTAGCCCCTACTTTTCCCATCAGTGTGGCTGCTATTCATTGTGTTCATACAACTGCTTGCTTCAAATGTAACACTTGAGGTGTTGTAGGATTGATAATCTCATTCAAGTGATTTCACCATCACTATGACAGCTGTAATATTTATTTTGCCTCTCTGTCTGACCTGGAATTTTATAGTAAAAGTGCAGTATAAGCAGTGTTGTATAATGTTGGGTGCAGTTGCTGACATATACAAGCAAGCCAAGCCTAATGTTTCTGTATAGAACTAAATTATCATACAAAGTAAAGCAGTAATATTAATATATAATGTATATATATTGGGGAAGACACGTCCAGTCTATACTCATATATTCATGTACATCCAATGTATTCATTAAGAATATAAACCAACAATATAAACTACTCTATGACAGGCAACCACACACAGCCAGCCAAAATGATAATTGCCCCTGTCATCAGCCACCGCCAAACTCAAGATGCGTTTACACAGTCAGTTCAATGTGGTAATATCCTGTTTCGTCACCTCGCCATTTTATATGTAACGTGTGATTGCTGAAAGAGGGGACACATTGGTCTCGCCTGTGAGCCAGGACAGGAGGTTGTAACAGCTCCGTAACAAGTTCTCAGTAAATCGTAAAGCCAGAAATACACAACTGGGGGGGCTTTTCATTACGTATTATGTTGGCGACCTATCGCAGGAGATTTTCCAAATTGGGAAAACAATGAGATTTAGGAGGTCCTTACCCTCTGAGCAGAAGATGAGATCAGCTGCCACAAAATAGGGCTAGTAAATGATTGGTAATGACATGTTAGTGCCATTATTGTTTTTAACTTATGTTTTATGTCACACTGGAGGCTTTTGCTGTTGTGTTGCAGATTACATCTGTCACGCCTCTTTGATTTTGCAAAGCTGCAATGCAGTATATGTACAATCACACACTGGAGTGGAATGATGCTGCCTGGGTTTGGTTCTGTGCAAAAATGCAAAGGAGGCATACATAAGGGACCTCGTAGCTGCTCTATAGCGCAATCTCTTTGCAAAAAGGGCTTTGTATTCTAATTCTTCTGAACATGCAGTTTATTTTGAAAGACAAGCCACGGGCCATTTTAAAATCAGTCTGCTGGCCACGGTCGGTCCCCAGGCCATACTTTGAACATAACTGACATAAAGCAAGGTAGTAATTATCATACATACTGGGTGGGCAGATCTCCCCCAATCTGCATTTGTGTATTTTATGTAGACAGTAGTGAAGGGAGGCAGATTTGTTCCCCCTAATGTTGACTGCCTGGCTACAACCTTGAAAAAGTCTGAACTTGTTCTTTATTTGCTGCTGTTCCACTCACATTCTCTCCTCTCTCTCTTAGTGGGAATCACATCTTCCAGGGTCAGGCAGCGGGGATCGCTATAAACGAAAATGGCAGAGGGATGATAACAGGTGATAACATTTCACAAAAGCATGCCAAGTGGTGAAATAATTTTCCCAAATGATGTGCCACTTACAGAGAGAAAAAGCACCACTTGTGGTTACACCCAGATTTTAAACATATAAATACATTTAATTCCAGAGAATGTGATTAAAGAGAACCAGTGGGGGGGCGTGGACATCCGCAGAGGAGGTGACCCCATCCTGAGGAACAACTACATCTGTTATGGCTACTCAGACGGCGTCGTAGTGGGAGAAAGAGGCCGTGGACTCATTGAAGGAAATCATGTCTACTGTATGTAATTTCAGCAGGAGAATGGCAGAAGTAACAGCTCACCTTTGCTCTCATCCATAGATGTCTGATTTCCCTTCTTCCTCCTACTCCTTCAGGTAACAAAGGCTGTGGCGTTTGGGTTATGTCATCCAGCCTCCCGCAGCTCCTGGGGAACTACATCACCCATAACTGCATGTACGGGCTGGCGGTGTTCTGCAGGAAGGACCCGGAGAACATTGAGGCCAGGGAAGGGAACTGGCCGGGGCAGGATGGGATTGGCGGTGAAGCAGGCAGCAGGGAAAGGAGGGGGGTGGAAGGCGAAGGGAGAGAGGCACAGGAAAACTTGAACGAAGAGGGGGAACTGTTTGCATGGGAGAGTGATCTGGACAGTGAGGATGAGCGCCACTCGGCCCGTCGATCTATCAGCATGGCGCTGGTGGAGAGCAACTGCATGAGCCACAATGGAGGTAATAATAGACCTGCTGAGGATTACATGATATAGTGCGCTCACTCTGTGCATTTAATGTTCTCTCTCTATTTTTTCTCTCTTTCTGTAGCAGTTGGTCTGTACGTGAAGAGCAGTGAGCCCTTGAATGTTTTCGCAAACCTTGTGAACAGTAACCGTGGAATGGGTGTAGCTGTGCTGCAGAGCAGCCAGCTGACCCGAATGGTTACAAACTGCATCCTTGAAAATGGTCGAGGTGGTGTTACTGTAGAGAAGGACTGCAGAGTGGAACTTCGTGGTAACGGCATCTATAAAAACTGCGGCCACGGTGTCAGTTTCAGTGGTAATGGGCAGATTGTGGAGAATGATGTGGTTGGAAATCGGGGATACGGGATCCAAGTCTCTGGCAGCGCTGACATCAAGGTGAGATGAAAGGAGGCATAAACACAGTTACAATACTCTCACAAAACTGTACATATATTTCCTCATTTTTGTCTTTAGGTATTGCGCAACCGCATCCAGCCAGCTCAGGGCTGTGGCGTTGCTGTCCTAGGAGCAGTAAAAGGTGTCGTCCATGACAATCTCTTGTTCCAGGGCAACCCTGGGAACAAAAAGGCACTGCTGCATATGGATCCAGGCAATGAAAGCTGTGTGTTGCGCAACAACACTGTTCTGAGGCATAATAACAGGTAACCAGGCAACCAACAGAAAGTGCCAGAGATTCAGACCATTGGTGGTTTTAGTGTCTGCACTCATTATCCCTTTATATCTGCTGTCCACACACTTAAAGCTTGGGTAGGAGGAAATCTGGAAAAGAAAAAAAAAGAAGAATTTAAAAAAAGAATAATCCTCCTGCAGCTCTCCTGTCTCTGTCCTAAGCCCCTCCCATCACTGAAAAGCACTTTTCACACAGTGTTTCCCATACACTGATTGATGTAATCTAATTTCTTTCTTTGTGCTTGTGGCACATTTGATCAGCCCCTTTTGGCACTGCTCTTTCTCTGTTGATCAGTTGACCACAAATGCACCTAGAATTAGCTAGCTAGCCACCACACTGCTGTGGACTGCAAGGCAGGGAGGAGCCCTGGCAGTGGCTCTGGATGGACCTTCCATCTATGGCTGTAGCTCAAAATTCAGCCAGTGCAAACCACCCAGCACAGCGGCCTTGTGGCCAGCAGCAGCAGATCTGGATCTTACCTGTATGAAGGCAGCAAAAGAAAGTCTGCTGATCTGGCAGAGAGTTGGATCTGTCCGGTCCCTGGAGCTGGGGTTTGCACCGGCTGGATTTGGGTTGTTGCAGGTCAGTCTTCAGAGCTGATACCTGCTCTCCTCTCAGCGAGGTGGTCTGTGGCAACAAGGTTTGAAGAAGAGGAGACACTGTTATTGAAGCTCTAGCTAACATTAGCGACATAAACATGAACTGATAGCTGCAGCTATGAGCCTTCAGCTCCAGTTCACAGAAGGCTAAACTATTAGCAACATTTTCTGTCCATCCGTGAAACCCCCAGATATTGACACGTGTTTTATTACGTTTACTGTTATATACTGTCCTTTAAGTTTTATTCCCGCTGCACAAAAACCCGCTAACACCTCCTAAAATCTGGCTCTTTAATGCAATGGGAGAGTGTACAATTGACATTTACACTCAAGTCAAAGGACTCTGCAGTCGACGGGTATTTATCGCCTCCAGCTCGAGTCGGCATTGATTGGAACACAACACTCGGGTGAACGCAGTCATTTCTGCTCCCTACCTGGCGAGATGTAGCGACAGGCCTTCAATAATTACCCTCCCATCTCCTCCTAAGCAGTGCTTAAACATCAATGGAAATTAGTCTACACCAAATTTGAAAGAGAATCTGAATAAGTAAGACATATATAAAAAGAAGTAACCACCGTAAAGTTTTCATAGTGTGCATGCGCTAATTTCGGTGCGAATGGGGATTTTTGGGTTAATAATAATTATAATATATTTTATTTATAGGCGCCTTTCAAGCACTCAAGGTCACCTTACAGGGCAAGATTAAAGCAAAATTCAGCAATACAGATATATATAAAAGGTAAAAAATAACATTGAATAAAACACTTTGCAGGTTCACTTAAAATAAACATGAATATGCTTTTGGAAAAGATGGGTTCTAAAAGTGGAGATAGAGTCAATGTTGCAGATGTCAGGTGGGAGAGAGTTCCAGAGGCGGGGCTGGATGAACTGGGTGCAGCCAAAAAGATATGATTTGAACCAGTCAAGGGGGGTGTTTGTAATACCAAGGGAGTGTATGAGAGATGGTGTCGAAGGCCAAACTCAGATCGAGGAGGATGAGGATAGCTCGTAGTCCAGAGTCAGCTGCCATGAGGAGATCGTTTGTGATCTTCATTAGGGCTGTTTCTGTGCTGTGGAAAAAGAGGTTATCGTCAGATAGGTGATTATGGAGTTGATGTGCAACTGTTTTTTTCTAGGATTTTGGATAGAAATGGTAGGTTAGAAATGGGGCGAAGGTCATTAAAGCTGTTGGGGTCTAAACCAGGTTTTTTGAGTATAGGAGTGATAGCAGCTGATTTGAAAGATGACGGAACAACACCAGAGGTAAGTGAGGAGTGACTGATGGCAGTTATTTGGGAGGCCAGTGAGGCGAGGCAGGCTTTTACCAGGGTAGTAGGAAGAGAGTCTAGCTGACAGGTGGATGGTTTTGATTTTCAGATGAGGTCAGAAATGTCAGCAATGGAGGGAAGCGAGAAGTATGAGAGTGGACGAGAGGTTGGAGATGAGAGGGCTAGAGAAAAAGGAGAACTGAAAGAGTTGAGAGTCAGTTGCTGGTGAATTTGGTCAATTTTGGTAGTGCAAACGGACATTATGGAATTGCCGCTGAGTGGATATGAGGAGCCAGTGAATCCGAGGGTTGTAAGATGTTGTTGACCAGTGAGAATAGTGTCCTTGTGTTACCTCGGCCAGCACTGATTAATCCAGAGTAGTAGCTGGATTTTGCTGCGGAGAGAGCGTCCTTGTAGTGGAGAATGTTTTTTCTGTTGAGGCGTTCAAAGTGACGACCCTTTGTTTTGAGATGGCGAAGTGCAGTAGTGAACCATGGAGCAGAATGGGTGACAGAGACGGACCGGGTTTTTAAAGGGGCCAGGGTGTCAAGGAGATTATGAAGACGATGATTATAGTGAGAGACAAGTTCGTCAGGAGTGGATGAGTAGTAGTTTAAAATCAATAAATTGTGGCAGTCCAAAGCTATCCAGGCAAGATGTGAAGTCCTTAGTGAGAGCATTATTGATATTGTCCATATGTATGTTGAAGTCTCCCAGCAGAAATATGTGAGGAGAGTGTGAGCATAGATGTGTGAGAAGAGCAGCAAATTCATTTGAAAAGTCACTGTTTTGTTTTGGTGGACGATAAATAGCAGCCACAATAGTGGAAGTCGGCCCATGCAGTCGCAGTACAGTGGATTCCACTGAAAGATACGCAGTCACAGGCGAAGCTTTACTCTTCTCACGGTAAATTATCGCAAGACCTCCCCCCCGACCGGAGGTGTGGGGTTGACAGATGTAAACAAACCCAGGTGGAGTGAACTCATTCTGTTGTGAAAAGTCATTCAGTTGTTGCCGTTTCAGTAGAAAAATAATTTTTTTAAAAAAAGCTCTAAAAACTCACTGTAAACTACCTGCTCTGCACCAAATGACAGATAGACACTGTAAGCAATTAGCTGGTGGACATACTGTAGCTGGTAGAGACCAAAGGCAAAGCTGAAAGAAAGTCAGTGTTGGAGTCAGATTTGCTAGGTGAACAAAACTTTACGGCCAAATGATGAAGTTACTCTGTAAATGCTAGATTTGCAAAAAAAAAAGATTTGTTGTTTCAGCTGCCTACAAAAAAACAGTTATTGCAGGTTTAACATCTGCACAGATTTTTCTCTCTGGGAAAAAAAAAGATATTTACTCTTACTTTTTTATCTCTTTATGTATTGTAGCTGTTCTGCTCCTCTCTGGGTGTTGGAAAACCCTCCACCTCGTCCGCTGGCCAGCTCCCCTTCTGGCCTCTCCTCATCCCAGTATCCCTCCAGACTTGGAATTTCCATGACGACCAGGATCAGCGCCACCGTAGAAAGCGGTTGCCACAGTGGCAGCATGTTCTGCTCCATCCTGTGAACGCTGGCAATCACTCAGAAACCAATGAATGACTTTTCAGCGTCTGGTCACTTTTGATATGGTCCGTGTCGTACATTGACCTTCCAAACTGATGCTGAGGTCGAGCACCCATCCGAGGAAGAAGAGGCTGCTCCAAGTAGAACCACTAAAGGAGTCATCCACCTTCAAGCGCATTAGGTGGCACATTTTGAAATCTTTGAAATTTTAAATCTGAAATCAAGACTTTTGTAATTTTATGCTAAAATGCCAGTGCACTCATCAGATGTGGACTGATGAAGGAGTACAAAACACTCCAGCATCATACAACATCTTAACAACCATTTCCATACTGAAGCTTTAACTTCATCGTGTTCTTTTCCACTCAGATTTATTACTCGAGTGCAGACCTGCTGTGGACTTTGCTGGTTTCGTCAGTTTGCTTCTGAGACTCACTGGTTGGGAAGTGCACTTTTTTTTTTTTAATCCTAGCAGGAGTCGAAGGCTTCAGAGATGCCAGCTTCAACCATGCTACAAAGTAAAGCTGTGCCTTGTTGGATTTTTTATTCAATCAGTTGTAGTTAGGGACAGAGTTGTCATAGTGTGAAGTATATATGCAAAAAAGTCAACAAAAAAAGACAGCCACACTCTAAGGGTTAGTTTGGACCTTTTGAAGTGCGGTTGTGTAAGGTAGTTATCCATAGTCAGTGTATTACCTACAGTTGATGTCAGTACTGGGCACACTTCCAGTTTGGAGAAGCAGATGGAAGAACCACCATGGAAGCTAAGAAATGTACTGCTTTGGGCAGGAGCAATGAATGAATGAATGAAAATCTTTATCGATCCGAAGGGAATTTGTTCTCTTGAAAGCATTAAGAACTTAAACAACAAAAGACATCAACATCCATACTGGACGGCACATACAACGAAATGAATCAACTTTTTAAAAGGCCTACCCCCTGTTTTTGTGTGGCTGGTCTATGTTTTCCTCCTGTGCATAAACTACATTGAACTTTGTAAAAAAAAAAAAAATTAAAAAAAAAGGTGCACAATCTATTTAAAAAGTATTCAAATCAACACCTCATTGCATCAGCAATAAGCAGCAGAGCGCCCTCACAGGTGTTTTTATACTTCACGTTAAAATAAATTAAACAAATCAGTGCATCAAAACAATCAAATTAATTTATTCAGTACCAGTAAATGTTGCTGCCTTCATGTGCTCCTTGGAAATATCGTATTTAATGTATTTAGGAATTGTAAGCACATAAACTGCCCTTCAAAGTCGCAATTATGAGTGGGAAATTTCTATGATATCCAAGTTGTTAAGTTTGTGTGACATTTCAGCGCATCAAAAATAGCAGAAAGAATGGAAACTGCCAACAATTGACAGTTAAAACATTTATGTTTCATTACTTTGTCCTAACTAAAATAACAACTATAAAGCATGCTAGGCCAGTATATTAACACTGATAATAACGTTATTTTAGAACACCAGTTGCCATCTTGCCCCATGTATTTCAGCCGTTAAACTGTTACAGCAACATTTTGCTGCCTGCCTTTGCTCGCTTTTGTGTCATCTGCTTCTGCAAACTGGCAGCATGCCGACTGCCATATACTGAAGGTAATGCGCTGACTACAGAGAAACCTCATACAACTCCACTTCAAATACCAAACTGTCCCTTTAAGCTTTTGTCTCTTGCACAGAGCTGTTTTCTATTGAGTCTGTGTTGTATCAACTCATCCAATGCACCTCAGCTTTCTTTGACATAATGAAATTCATCGAGGGGGGGACGAGTAGTGTTCCACATTCAATCACCATGCTGAGACACCCACAGACTCACCTGGTCGCAGCCAGTTATAAAAGGAAAAATGATATTCGGTGTGCAATATGTGCTCTCTACACATGTGCCTGTCTAAGCTAGATTCTCTCACCTAGAGTTTGTTTACAGCTCATCACACCTTTTTGTTTTGTAACTCACACAGTAAACATAAAGTATATACATCATGTAGAAGTTCATCGCTTTATTTGTCTACAAAAAATGAATCAATAAACAGTTCTTGTTTGTGGGATTTCCAGTTCTTATGGCCCCCCCTCTCTATTGTGATGTTGTGTTTGCTTTTCTTTATCTTCAGTGCATTTTCTTGCGTTTCCGTCGCTCCATGAACTGATTATATTTGATCAGAGGTAGAACAAGAGAGGCCTGCCGGTTGGTGTCTTGCAGCGCGGCCTCCTCAGCCTTCACTTGAGGTTGTTTATTGAGGGTCAGTCCCATCGACTTTGCCACTTCAATCATCCTGAAGGAAGACAAATAAAGATCAGTTACTGTCTACTTGACTTGAACTCATATTGAAAGTGGCAGTTTTATGAGGTGTGATAATTACTTGTCACAGCTCAAAATTTGATGAATGACCAGAAGCAGAAAGAAAACAAATAATTTACATAAATACATGCCGCTCAGTCGACACAACTGACCTCAACAAATGGTCTTACCCAGTATCATTAAAAAAAAGTAACATTAAAGCTGTGGTAGGAAGTTTTATTTTGGTGTCATTGGGAAAGAAACTGATAATAACCTATTGTAATTTAAGTGGACTGAGAGGACACTAGACTTGTGCACCTCCTCTGGGCTCCGTTTTCTGGCTTTGGAATATCTAGCCTGTGATTGAAGACTGGCCAATCACAAGTTAAGAAATTAGTGAAAAGTTAAAATAAAATTACTGAAAATAAACAAAAAAGGTAAAAAAATAAAATAAAAATTATTTTAAAAAAAGACCTAAAATGTGCTGAAAAAAATATGTAGCAATTTATACATTAAGTATATTTTTTTCTGTGACATAATTTTAAAAATGAAATTATTATGATTAGAAATATATTTGTCTTGGGTTTTTTTTTTTTGAGAATTTTCTAACAACCCCACCCCTTTTTTCCAAATCTAATTTTAAAATAATTTCCATGTCATCTTTTTGTAATTTCTTGCAATTTGTGGGGCATTTCTTGCCTTATTTAACCCTGGTTTCAAAATAAATCAAACCAATTTGCTCCAGTTTTAATGGGTCAATTAGCTTGTGAAAGGCATCTGAATGCAGCAAAAGGTGCATTGAACACCCTGTTCTGTTAAGCAGGTCTTATTTTCTTAATAAACTAGCTAAAAACTAATAAAAACGTGTTGGCAAAGCTTTTAAGAGATGGAGAAAAAAATGTTGCAGATAGTTTAGCCTTCTGCTCCTCCTTTTTAACTTCATGTTTATGTAGCTCGTGTTAGCCTCAAATTACAGTGTGTCCTCCACCTCGCTCCTCGCCGCTACAGACCACCTCACTGGGAGAGCAGATAGAGGCTCCACAGACAGGCCCGAGTCAGCAGCCGCAGCAACCCAAATCCAGCCAGCACAAACCCCAGCTCCGTGGGAACCAACAGCCCCGACTCCCCACAGGGTCTGCAAAATTTCTGTTGCTGCTGTTGCAGATTAGACAGGCTTGCCGAATATTCTTACCCTGAACCTAACCAATTGTTAACCATTCCTGCTTCAGCTCCCAGACAGTAGTCAGCGAGAACAGCGGAGATTTGATTACCTCCAGGGCCCAAGTAACTTCAGGTTTAACACCCCTCACTTTGACCAAGTCAAGTCAAGTCAACTTTATTTATAAAGCCCATTATCACAAATCACAGTTTCCCTCAGAGGGCTTTGAGAAGCAGCAGCATTTATCAACTGAAAACTGGGACTTACACTGCACATTTACTGCTTAACTGACCACTTTTACTGCCCGACAGTCCCGTTTCTCCGCTCTGCTCTGTGTACCCCGATGCATTCACTGACACTCGCATCATCCGCTCGCACCATACAAACACTACCCTGTCTCTAAAGGAGCCACGCCACTCTTACAACACAATCTAACCAGCGAAGGCGCAGAGTACTAGCCTATCAGAGGCAGAGCAGTGCGGGTTATGACCTCGACCTCACAAGGAGAAAAAAATACAGCGTACTTTGCTATCCTACACAAACCTCGCAAACGTTTAGGCCTGGCGCTGGGTCTCATTGACCCGGTGGTGCACCAGGCCTGTAACACTGTCAGGGAAACACTGCTGTTACTGTCACATCAGCATCATCATCATCATCATCATCAATACTACAAGCACAATATTTCTAGCTTCTGTTACCCAATCAGTCATCATCATACTACAATACAACATGTACTGTTACTGTTGCCGTATCATCATCATCATCATCATCATCATCATCATCATCATCATATAAAGTTTCCATGTGCAAATACAGACTTGTCCATCTTTCTTACCTGGCCTCGGTGATTCCCAGGTCACGGTGCAGCAATGTGAGGTCAGCAGTCATGTGACTCACATGCAGCAGCAGGGCCAAGGAGTATGCTGCTAATTTAGCTCGCATTGATGCTGACACTATGTTCTGGACCCTTAAAGAAGACAAACGGTGAAGGTGAAAAAGTGACATTCATGTGTGTTTGTACTCAGACTGAGCAGGGAATCCAGAAAAACAGATTTAAAAAAAATCAGTGCAATGAACATATGAAGATCTACAGCAAATACATCCTGGTGTCAGAAGTGGTGCAAGAGACAAAAGTGACTTTTGTTCATGGTAATCAGTAATTTGGCGAATAAATTGTAATAGTGATTTACGTGGAAAAATTTCACTTCGAACATTTAAAAAATTAATTAGAGAAATGATTATACAAACAAGCAGACAGACAAAAAACATTTATGGACAAAAAGACAAAAAAGTAATATTGACAGACAAAAAGCAGCAATATTTACACACAAAAAGTAATATTTCCAGACATGGAATCCAACCACATAAAATTCCAGACATATCCCAGTGTTTCTGTAACACATGCTCACAGGACGCTGATGACATAAAGCTGACGCCGTCCCTGCAGATGTTACATTACACGGAAAATGTGAAAAACTCCCATCATACCTGCCGTTGTTGAAAGTCTCCACAGTGAATGTCCTGAGCAGTTTGTTCTGAATGATGCGAGGACAGCCTTCCTCCTGTCCAACTGTACATGGAAACACAAATCACGGTGAGCGGCCTGTGCTGCGGAGACGTGCGTGAGAACATAAAGGCAACGTGACTCACACTTTTTGGTGATGCTCCTCTGCTGCGCCAGTTTGAGGAGCATGAGGAGGTAAAAGGCGCAGCGAGTCGTCTTATCTCTGGCTTCACCCTCCACAGACGGCATGTTCTCCAACAGCTTCAGGACACACAAAAACCTAAATAAAAAGACAAAGCAAAGACAAGTTTTAGAATGCTAGGAAATTAAAACGGATTGTTTAAAAATGTCTAATGTAATGCGCTTTGTCACTTTACCCTCCTCCATCTCTCATCTTCAGCAGCTTCTCAGAGGTGAGCTCTGCCATCTTGGAGCCGGCCTGCTCCAAAGCACCGAACTCCGCAGGACTCAGGACTGCGGTCACCAGTTAAAGGATGGAGACCCAAACAAAGACACTGAGCTGCAGGGGCCCCCAGAAGCTCAGCTGATACACTGGACACCCCATACAAAGACTATGTCGTCCCCTCTCTCCATGAATGTAGAATACGGATGTATTTCAGTTTTGGGAGTGAATTTATGGAGTGGGCTCAGAAACTGTGTTGCTCTCTGCTGAGTTTTTAAAAAGCCTTAAAATGCCAAATGATTACAAATTATAACATAAAACAGTTTTAGAGTATAAAGTTTTGTTTTTTAAATTCATTTATTTTGCTTTTTGGTGTTGCTGTTATTCTGGGTTAACCGTTGGTTGAAGAAACTGTGTGAAATAATCTGCTTCTTACAATGCATGTAACTGAAATAAAATGGTTGATTCATTCTCTCCCCTCTTTCACTCTTGATCCATCCTGTCAAAGGCGAAAATCCAAGACAAAAAAAATAAGAATAATAATAAAAAAAAGAAACTCAGCTGGAACCTTTCACTTCCAACTCCATTATCTCTCCCACCATTCACACTTCTTCTGTTTCCTAATAACTGACACACAAAAACACTCGTGCACAATGCAGGATACGATGGTCAAACAGGTAGACGCTCTCAGGTTTGTCAGCATTTGCGTTGCAGGGGGGCAGATGGAGAGCCAGGTCTCCCTGCGCCTCTGAGTCGGCCACTTCCTGTTGGAGAGCTGAGGGGACGAGAAAAAGATGAAAAATGATGATACGCAAACTGACAAAAAGAAAAAACAACAACAGAAGACTGTGGAGAGTCGGGGTATTGTAAAATAACTGTACTGACAATAAGTATTGATATCATGTTAACCCTTTAGGGTCCGCTTCAATATTACACACACTTATATTGCTCTGCGCGCAAAATGAGCTTTTCAAAATCAAGTATTAAAAAACATATTATACAGAAATATGATTTTTGACTTTCATTGAGTTTATTTGATTTTAAACTAACATCTGTCCTAGTCATAAATGTCAGAAGATTCATTTATGTTCAGAATTTTAACCCTTTAAATGCCAGGTTTTCATCATGATGCCACTATAATTTGATGAAAAAAAGAACATTAAGAATGATTTTCAATACACTGCATGTTTTTTGTTGTTTTTTTTATGTCAATGATTTTCAGCAACATTGATTTATATACATTATTATTTTTTGTGTGGTGTCAAACACTCACACCATGAGCGCTCTGCACACAAAATGCGCTTTTCAAAATCAGACTATAAAAAATATTCTACAATAACATGATTTTCTGCTTTCATTTTGTTTTGTTTTTTAAATCGACACCAATCCTAATCAGAAGTATCAAATATTCATTAATTTTTGGAATTTTAAACCTTTAAATGCCATGATGCCACTATGGTTTTAGATGAAAAAGAAAAACAAACACAGAAATTAGTTTCAATATACTACATGCAAAGTAGATTTTTCTGTTTTTAAATTTTGATTTTCACAGCCTGGGATATGTCAGTGATTAGCAGCAACATTGATTTTTTTACATTACTTTTTGTGTGGTGTCAAACACTCGCAGCGCTCTGTGCACAAAATGTGCTTTTTAAGATAAGGCTACAGAAAATATCACACAAAAATATGATTTTTCTGCTTTCATTTTGTTTATTTTTATTTTTTTTAACCAAAATCTATCCTAATCATAAATATCAAATATTCATTAATTTTCAGAATTTTAACCCTTTAAATGCCATATTTTTTTGTTTTGTTTTGTTTCTTAATTTTGGTTGTCCCAGTCTGGGATATGTCAATGATTAGCAGCAACATTGATTGTGACGGTGCACCTAGTGGAAACAGTATGTATTATCTCCATATGCCATATATGGTAAAAATGATGTCATCAGGTGGAAAATAGTAAAAATAACAAATTCCAAGGCAAAATCCCAGAATGACACCCAGAAATAATACAATGCATGATTTTATGCTTTGATGGCTGTGGGATCAAAATTACAGTTTGAATGAGTCTCAATGGACTATTTTTTGTACTTAACAATCTGAATGTAACAATTCTGTTTACACACTTATCACTATCATCATCATCATCATCAACATCATAATCATTATCATAATTATTATATTCGCGACTCCGTGTATCTTACCTTCCAGACCCTTCTGGTCGATGACGCTGTTGGCGGCGTTAGCCACAGCTTGATGCAGGGTGTCGCTGCCCACCTGGTTCAGCCTGCGGGAACTCAGAGCTCTCTTCTGTTTGTTGGTGCCAAACGCTTCAATCAGAGAGTCAACCTGAAGGAGAAAAAAACATGAGACATTAGCGAACTTCATGCATAAGCAGTCTTCTTTTATTCTAACAAAATCAGGGAAAAACATGCTTCCTACCTTGTCTCTGTAGGTCATGGTGGTGTCTTGGGGTTTGGCAGCCTGCGTCTCTCCTGGTACAATCGGCTGCATGTTGAAGATCTGAGCGCTGTGCACCTCCATCTGCATGCTCTGCCTGTTCAGCACTCCTACATAATATCTAAACACACACCAAGCCAACATCAATGATTCTCCTCAGTGGTCGCTGTGACGGACATGTCGTAAAACAAGCTGCATTGACCTACTTGCAAAGGCTGTTGCATTTCATGGACCCCGCTCCAAAGTTATTTCCAACATATGACAGTCTGTGCGTTTCAGCAGCCTGCACAGAGGACAGCAGCAAAACACTGATGAAAGTACAGCAGCACATCCTGAACACATCCTGTGCATGTAAGGTGCACACGATGCTGAAGTTAGCTTCCAAACAGCCTCCTCTGATTGAGCAGTTAACCCTTTGAAACCTGGAGCAACATCACTTTTCTTGTTCTGCTCTCACATGCCTTTCACGAGTATTTAACCTTTTAGAGCCTGAACACTCTGGTTTGATTTCTTTCAAAAACATGGAAAATAAAGCCAATGAGCAACATGACAAGAAAGGTTCCAACATCTGCAAGAAATAAGTAGATTTAGAAAATTATTTTTAAAAAAGAGCAATATCCAAGGAAAAAAGTTTAAGGAAAAGCTATGTTTAAAATGATCAGTATGTAAAATGATGTTACCAAGATATTATCTTTAAAATGCTTTTTTCAGGCCATTGTTATTTTTTTTAACTCTCTTATTTTATTCAAATATTCCTCTTATATTATTCAATTTTTAGGAAATCTTTTGTGCTTTTCACTAATTTATTGTAAATTTTGGGTCATTTCTTCTTTTGTTGCTTATTGCCTTCTTCCTGTGTATTTGAAAGAAATCAAGCCAATCTGCTCAGGTTTCAGAGGGTTAATGGGAAAGTTCTGGCAAACGTAACTTGCCATGGTTGATCACTAATTCTCGGCTTATTGCACCTCATACTGTGGTGAGAGCATGTTAAACATTTTAAGTAAAGCCTCAACGCTTTCTGACGTCCACTTTAAAAATTTGTGAAATCTAATACCGTGTCACATTGGTTAAACTTTTGTCTATTTGCACAGAAAAATAAAGAATCGGAGACAGAATCTTTAAACATCTACTGATTTAAGGGTTTCCTTAAACATCAGTTTATTTTGGAGGGATTATACAAATAACCAAGATTACCTAAACAGGTTGGGGAAGTTTATTGAGTCTGAGGGGTGGTGATTTAGGATATACAGCCCAGATGAGACATTTATTGATCTCTGTTTTCAGTAAGAATGTCTTTCTGTCAACCTTTTGTGACAACATGTAAAATTTGCGGGATGTTTTGTTAGTTAGTCTGTTTGTTTGTGTATGTTTGTTTTGTAAATATGGAGTGATGTGGTCTCTTTGTGTTTTGTTTGTCTTGCACATACTTAAATTAAAAACAGAGATTTCACTGCATTTTGCATATGTAGACCATATTGAACCAGGTCCAAATTAAAAACCACTGTATTTAGTGTAGTCAAATCTGGACTAGATTATTCATGGAGGATAAATATTCATAAGAGTATAGTTTTAGATTTACAAAACCTTTATTCTACTTCTGAAAATGCTTTAAAAATGGAATATTTCTGCATGTTTTTCACATGTACAGTGGAAAGTCAAAGTACTGCAGACAACAGCAGCCCTTCATGTGTCTCACCAGGATCCGTCTGCTCCTCTTCCTCGGGTTACTGTCATCTGCGTTCTTGTACATCATCAAGTCCAGTTTGTCTGCATTTTTCACCCTGCCGTTTGAAAAGCGGACTGTGAGGAGGAGACACATGATTACAATTCATTAATTAGGAGATCATATCATTCACTTAAGTGTAATATAAATAATTGAGAACAATGTCAGCACTGATTTTAGGCAAATACTACTATATCTCATGTAAAAAAAAATGACTGTAGTCCTGCTGTGCATGAATAATATGCAGTTCAGATTTTACCCACTCATGTTGTTAAACTGTGTAATAAATTATTAACTTGTACATGTGTAACTATATTGTGCGCCTTTTTATCTTCATGTTTGTCTTAATGACTGCGCACACTTATTTGAGGATGCCTTTTAACATCAGGTAGAAGGGACTAATGACACTTTAAACAGATTTAAAGTGAAATGAAACACAAATTAAATAAAATATTTATAAAAATGTAAATGTGGATTCATGTACACTATCCCTTTTTAAATACACGAATTAAGAAAATAACGAGGACTTTGTCGTTGACGCATTTCGGGTGACGCGCGTAAATACTAAGTTTAATTAATTCACGTATAGGCTAACTAGCTAAAAAATAAAAAAAATAAAAAGTTAACAAAGTTGTATTCTCGCTGCTTCCCTCACTGTGACATTTAGCTTCACACACATGAAACAAACTGCTCTCTCAAAGCACAGCCCTGAGCAGCTAGCTGTGCTGCGAGCTCCCACGTGCGCACCGACAGTTACAACCGGGTGTTTAACAGGAGCAAGAAAAGCGCGACACAACATTTACTGCCACAGACATAATTACTATATTCTTCTAAAGGGATTCGGTAACCAAAAACTGTGAGACAGTCACCAATAACAGCTTTGTCGGAGTCTCTCTCCTCTCCGCAACACACCAACGAGCAGGAGGCCGCCATGTTTGTTGACATCGCTTTAATGCAAGAGGGTTCACTGCTTTGTACTTCCGGGTCCGCCAAGATCCTGGGAAACGACTTAGGAATGGTTCCTCCGACTTTGTGTTTATGTCATGACTGTATTATAGTGAAGGTTTATGTGCTTTAAAGTCGTAAAGTGAGAAAAACAAGGAAGCTACAAAGAAGACGGGTTGCATTTTAATGTCAAGAGCTTTTAAACAAGCGGTTGATAGCTGTTTCCAGTGTTTTTATATATATATATATATATATATATATATATATATATATATATATATATATATATATAATCACTTTTCTATTCCTTTAATATGTCCCTTTTTCATTTTATCTTGTTGATATTATCTTGGCCTTTTAATGAGCTGATTCCTTGATAAAGTTTGCATTAAATTGAATTGATAGGTGTTATTGTAATGCATATAGACTAATGTAAGTACCAAGAAAATTCATTCCTGTGTATATGTCCCAAACTAAGCTGATCAATCATAAAGTAAATGTTAAACTCACATGAGAAGAACAGTGGGAAAATGTTTTTCCACAGGGTGAAATCATAGGTTGCATGGGGTAATTATCTTGACACAGTATAATCTTTGGAGACATTTATTATAAAATGATATTTATCCGATTATTTTTCTGTCCTCTGAATGATTGTTCCAGCTCTGCTGTGATGCATTTGAAACAAAGACATGGAGCAGCTTTGGTCTGGAGGACATCCTGAAATCTCACATTTTATTGGACCGTTGGTTGAGTTATCTGTCACAGGAACATACATCATTATCATTGTCACACATTAACACTGTTTTGTTTTACACTTAATGACATTCACTGCACAAGAAGTGTTGTCAGTATGTTAATAATGACATTTTTCTGTGCAAAGTGAAATTCACCATCTCTGGTTAATGGGCAGAAAAATAAACGTGGTCGAGGAAGCATTTTGTGTGACTTCAGTCTTAATTGATAGACCTGTTAGCGGACTCAATATTCAGGTCCATCAATAACCTCAATACTTCCATTCAAAATAACTTTGACTTGGCCTTTATTGCCAATAAGGGCCAATGCAGACTATTTTAACCCTTTGAAACCTGGAGCAACATCACTTTCCTTGTTCTGCTCTCACATGCCTTTCACAAGTATTTTTAACCTTTGACCGCCGAGGAAACTGCAGGGATTTCTCTCAAAAACATGGGGAAAAAGGCAATGAGCAACTTGGTAATAAATGCTTCACAAATTGCATGAATTTAGAATTTAGTAGATTTAGATTTTTTTTAGAAAGCTTGATAAAAATGTATGTAGGTAAAAAAGAAAAAAGATAGGGAAACACTATTTATTATAATCATAATTATATTTTTTACGTTTTATGCACTTTTTCCAGGTCATTTCTTTGTTGTTGTTTTTTTTACTTTCTTTTTCTTTTTTTAAAATAATTTTCAGATAATTTTCTCGTGCTTTTTATTAATTTCTTGCTAACTTTTGGGTTATTTCTTCTTTTGTTCATTGCCTTCTTCCAATGTTTTTAAAAGGAATGAAGCCAGTTGGCTCAGGTTTTAAAGGGTTAAAACCCCGTTCACAACCTTAAACTGCGACTAAACCAAAGGATGATTTACTCTTAAACATTTAATCTGACTTTTGTTCATTGTTGATTCACAATTAACCAGTGTACGATGACTCCACAGAGCTCATCAACACAGGCTCAGTTTGACACCAAAAAGTGACAAAAACGAGTAACAAGTAAATAAATACAAGTCATGGACACACATCCATAAACAGATGAAATAACTCATGAACAGCACAGATTGTTTTTTCGTTGGTGTATTTTTTTTTAAAAAAAGGTGCTTTAAAACAGTAGGAGTGTTACAGATGTTTCACATCTGTGTGTGAAACAGCCACTGAACTCATGCTATTACTTAAGCTAATGATATTGTTCATCCAAATGTGTTAACTGATGTTAGTGCTGTTATTACCAAAGTATTTAACATGATCGGTATGACCAGCAGCTACAATTTGTGGGTGTTTTTACCCAGAAAGTTTAGTGCAACACACATCTGCTGTGATATTTGTTGTAAGTGAATTGACCATTTGCTAAGTCCCACCACTCAAATCCAGACTGGCCAATCACAGCGCTGCATCAGCCAGGTCCAACCAGGGTCCCACAACTACAGACCTGCGCACCATTGACTATCATGCAATCGTTTTTTGATTTAAGGCTTGTTTTGTGGATTCTGAACAGGGGGCATGTAAAAACAAAATTATATCTTGAAAAGTGTAGGTTTAACTTGCTAGCTACTGAATGTGTATTAATTTACTTAACATACTTTTCTTTTTTAATGATTTTAACTGTGAATTAAGACCTGCGTGGCTTAACAGGAACCAGAGAGTGAAGAGGGAACCTTTGCAGATACTCCATCCAGACTCAAACCATCTGGGTGTCATCGCAGCATGTACCGATGAACAAGTGTTTGGCTTCCCCGTAGCTCCCTGCATATCCACCTGTGAAGGTGCGGCAGTAAACGGGGAAACCAATCACCGTTCATTTGAATCATAGATAATATATTAGGCTTTGACAGTATCATGGTATACTTGCTGTATACCAGGGTATTTAGAGATCCCAAAGGCATGATTTTTAATACTGCCTTTAATACTACTACTACTACAGGTGCTCCTCTTTCTATTAACCTCATTGTATGTAGTGCACAGCACACACCACCAGTCTCCGATCTCTACTGGAGGAATAGGCAGCGGAGCTGAAAGACACAGCAGCACCTAGCGTTGGAGGGAGAAGTTACAGGACTGTTAACAGCTGGCAGACAGCAACAGCAGGGGGAGACTGTGGGGAAATAGCAGCATGTTTTTTACTTCTAACTTGGTGAATTAAGGATTTATTTCAATCAAACCGGAGCTGGTGACTGTCGGAACAGTGGACTTACTAACTATATTACTAGCAAGAGTAACCAAGACTGTTTGGGTGAGTTTTATTTTGTTTCATTGTAAATGAAGTGTATTTTATTATGAGTTCACAAGGCATAAAAGTGACTGAGAGAAAGTTGAATTCAAAGGTGTATATCTCTGTTTAATAAGGAAAATAGCTGTGAGAATACTACTTTCCTTAACATTTTGTGAGTTTCTATTGCTTTTATTGTGTAATTTGTAGTTTCTTAGTCCCCCTTAATATACAGTCTGTGATCTGAACACACTGCAGTGACAGATTGCTGATAGACAACGTGGATTTGACGGACCATCGTGAAGGGGCGGGGCCAAGCACAGTCAACTGACTGAGAAGCAGTGCTGATGTTCATCAACAGGACATTCCTAAACGAACTGACGTGCCATCAACCTGTGTTGAAGCACATCACGATGCAGCCAGTGTGTGTTGCTCTGGAATTTTTGGGTAATCCTCATCCCTCGTGATATAAATGATTTTATGAGGCAGTCAAAGTGATCATAAAAGAGAACAATCATCTGCAGACACTATGATAATCAGTATCTTTGGTGATTTCGCCGTTGTCTACTGACCTTGTGCACCTCCAAATTATACAACAAATATTGGCTTGACGGGTTTCTATAGAGAGAGATGATCGACGTCTGGCAAATTCTGCTGTTGGCAATAATTTCAAAGCCAAAAAGAGGACTCTGAGGGAGAAGAGGATGTGATGCTAAATCCACTTCACCACCCCTGCAGTCCTGCCATCGCCCCCTTTAGAGCCTAGCGAACTTCAAACAGAAATGAGACGAATTGGGTTGTGTGTATGCAGGTTTCTGTAAACATAGTTTTTTTTTTAGTCAGACTTACTGCCACAAACAGAAACAGGTTATTCATCAATTAAGGCATCGACACAGGCGGAGCTGTGCGTTTCACCAGAGTAGAAAACAGAACAGAGAAAATATATGTACACAGGTACAGTCAAGTGCTACTCAAGCAGCCTCGTGTTGGCTTGATCAGGGGCGAGAAAAACTGAGACCAGGATCGGTCTTTTCTTGCTCCTTAACGTACAGGGGGTTGGGGGCCAGGAGCTTTGTCCTCGTCACATAACATCATGAAGGAAAGATCTTGGCCCCTGGCCCGGGTTATTGGGGTACAACGATTTACATGAAAGAAGGGAAGTAAGGACACAAGAGGTTTGAGGACGACATCGAGGAAGGTGTCAAGGTGTCTCTCCATTGCGGCTGAAGAAGTACCTGACGGGAGGACCAGGGAGGTCATCTTCTCCGTCTGCCTCCGGAGCAAATGACACAGTGAGGTCAACGTAGCGGCGGTCTACTGATGGTTTGATCAGCTTTTGCATCCTGTAGAGAGTCAGAGGTAAGGTTAACCCTTTGAAAAACCTTGCTTTCAGATGGCTTTTGCAAGCATTTAAACCTTTAAATCCTGAACAAATTGGTGCGATTTCTTTTAAAATATTTGGAAAGAAAGGCAATTAGCAACTTGGTAACAGGGTTCCTACAGCGTAAGACAAGTGAGACTTAAGACTTTATTGCAACACCGAGTAAAATTTAAGACAAATTTTCCAACGTTTTTGGCTGAGTTAAAAAAAAAAAAAATTGGACAATCTCAGAATTCTAAATTTATATATATATATACACGCATATATATATATATATGTGTGTGTGTGTGTGTGTGTGTATATGTATATGTATATGTGTATATATATATATATATATATATACATATACATATATATATATAAAATACACACACACATAGATATATATACACACACATACATACTCATTGTCTTTTTTATTTTAATTTCTTGCTTTTTTTCTTGCTTTTTTCCTCTTTTTTTAATAATATAAGTTTATCTGTGAAAATTAAATTATGACAACTTACCCTTTGGGGTAATTTTATTTTTTCAAACAATGTTTTCTATACTTCAGTATCAGAAATTCTATTTTTTCATTCCTATGCCATTTTCAGTTGTATGTTAACTTTGAAAACCCTAATAAAAGAGTTGGGGAAAAATAGACTATATACTAAAATTTTCTAGAGTGGAACACAAAACCCTTGTTCATTTATCTAGCTGGATGTGGGTAATGTATATGAGTGCTGTTGGTTCCTCTGTGAAACGTTGACGTGAGAGGCATTCTGATTGATTCATGATTTGAGTTTCAGATATTACCAATTATTTTGAGATTTACAGTTCTTGTCTGAAAAAAACTATTCTCGATATTCTTCTTCTCATGTCTTAGCATTTTTAAGACTTTTGAAAGATTGATTTCAGATATTTTAATAACAATTAGGGCCTTGTTTTTAGATTTATTAATGAAAGGCCGTTTAAGAGTTGTAGAGGGATCTGTAGGAGCCCTGTAGTAAGAAATGCTCCACACATTGCAAGGCATTAGTAGATTTAGAAATTTATTTTAGAAAAGCCAGGGAACAAAAGTCTGGTGAAAAAGAAATAAAGTCAAGGAAAAACTACATTTATAATTATCATAATTACACATTTAAAATGTAATAGAATCATTTTTTTTCTCCCAGTGATTTTCTTTTTTCCACTCTTAAAAAAAACAACAAATTTTCAGGTAATTTACTTGTTTAGAATGTGCTAATTTCTTGCTAATTTGGGGATCAATTCTTCTTTTGTTGCTGACTGCCATGTTTTTAAGGAAATTAAGCCAATTTGCTGGGGTTTCAAAGGGTTAAGGACACATTGTTTAAAATAGGGTGTTTTCTCATTAGCCTTTGTCCAGGAAACCTGCAGCAATACAGACACTCAAGCAGAAATCTACAGGGTGGTGTGATAATGAGAAAGAGCATCCATCCCGCTGAAGACTGACTGTTTTACAACCTTGAGAGGTTCGTTTCAGTGACAGTGATCCCTAAATTACGGTTAGGGGGGTTAGAGTAAGAACAGAAAAATAACAGACTGTAACACAAAAATGGGAGAATCAGCAAACACTCACGTCAGCTTGAGTCTCTTTGAGTGTCCAGGCATCACAGGCACATACAGCATCTTCACACCATGGACAACCATAGTGGGTTCAATTCCATACTTTTCCTAAAACAAGACGGAAGAAGATAAACCACAGAGAAGCAATGACAAACCTCAGATGATGTGGTAACCGCCTCTGAACTGCTGAAGCACCCGCAAAGTAGAATATGAGTAAATGATCCTCACCCTCACTGCGTTCATGAAATCAGAGAGAGTGAAGTCCTCATGGCCGAAGATAGTCCAACAGTCCCAGATGGAGAAGTAGATGTTGTCCCTGGGAGAGACATCATACAGCTGTCACTACATTACACTGTAATGGCACGTTTCCACCAGCAAGTTGTTTTGTTCAGTTAAGTTCACTGTGCACTTTTTTTTTTTGCATTTCCATTCTGAAAAGTTGTGGATGGTGCCTTTAGTACTTTTGGAACCATTCCCATTTTTCATCACCCCTCTGCTTTGAGTACCTGGCACACAGATCTGGTACCAAAAGGTGGAGCTACAAATGCTGCAGTTAACACATCAACACTGCGAAATATCCCACAGAGAGAGACTCTCACTCCAGCCTGCTCTCTCATGCTCTTAAAAAGTCACTGTTCAGCCCCCTTCTGTGGACAATAAACAAGTTTCAGATTCACTCTGTATTACCTGTATACACGAAAGTACAGTGAGTTCAGCTGGATGGAGCAGCGAGTGACAGCAACCCCACCCACATTTCAGAGTACTGTCTGTACAGGAAATAATCTTTGCAGTTTGTTACGTTTTGTTTCTCTCATGTCAAATATTCTAATTAAATTTATGAAGAGTTGGACTGTTTTTTGTTGGTTTCTTTTTTCTTTCCTTCAAAAAACATACTATTAATATCACCATTGCCTGTATGAATACTTCTACAACATATACTTCCAATTTATTTTGAACTGATTTCATCTTTTTCCCACTTTAATGTTTAAAAAAGAAAATGATGGAAGTATGCGCTGGAAACACTAAACAGATGTTCGTAGGTGTCACTTTTGGTTACAAAAGTACTATGCCAAGAGCTTTCAACGGAAACGCGGCATTAAGTCTAATTAAATATGGCTCAAGATCCTTAATCATGTGCTGAAATTTCACTTTGCAGTTTTGATGGTGCAGTCACAGAAAGGTGTGGTCATAAGTGTAATAGGCAGTGTTTATCTCTTTTAAGAGACAGTGAGATGGAGCTTTGGCACGTATGTTCTTACCTGATGTGTGTCTGTTTTACTGCTGCTGGCTCAGTCAGCACCACTACAGGGATGGCCAAGTTAAAGAAGCAGTTTTTGAAAGATTCAAATTCATTGCCTCCAACCACCTTGATCAACTCCAGGGCCACCTGAGGACATCAAAATGGTAATGCTAAATTACTGATATGTTATTGATATTGGACGATGGAATTAATTTCAGCAATTCAACCACACTTTCCAACATCTATTTGTATTGACGTCCTAACACGGTAAGTCTAAACATCCATCTATCCTCTGACACTTAATACAAGGCTACACAGGGTATTCCAGATGTTTCCCTCCCCAGTAACGTTTCCAGCTCCTCCTATGGGATCCCAAGCCAGTTGAGATACATAATCTCTCCAGCGTGTTCTGCATCTACCCTAGCGTCTACCACGTGGACATGGAAAAGTCTCAAATGTAAGACGTCAAGAAAGCATCCTGGTCAAATGCCTGAAACACCTCAACTGGCTCACTTTGATGCGAAGGAGCAGCGTCTCTTTTCCAATGTCCAAGCTCAATACCCTATTTATAATATGAGAGTCTGGCTACTCTTTGAAAGTAACTCATTTCAGTTGCTTTTATCTGTGGTCTCATTCTTTCGATCACTACCCAAAGCTTATGACGATCAAGAGAGAACTGGAACCAGCCGGTAAATCAAAAGCTTTGCCCTCCAAGCTCTCCTCCCTGTTCCCCCAAATGATCCAGACCAACACCTGCATCACTGCTGGTGCCACACCACACTGCCTTCTCTCCACTTCACCCTCACTCGTGAACAAGACACCAAGATACTTGACCTCCTGCCCTTAAGGCAGCAGGAAGGAAGCAACACATTGTTAGAACCATGGCCTAAAACTTGTAGCTGCTGACTGTCATCCTGACCGCTTCACATTCGACTGCAGTGCCTGCAGTGTGTGCTCAAGATCTGATGAAGTCTCTGGTACGAAGAGAGGTGAATTTCTGCATCCCTATAACGAGTCTGTGATGCTTGGTCAGCACATCTGCTTCCCTGCTATGGTTAGGCTGCTGTGAAAATTTTTTGAACTGGTTTGATATGAAGCCAAACACCAGACCACACCAGTTTACTGACTTTTAACAGGTGTTTCACTTGACTCTGAAGTCAATCTCGAGAGGAACATAATGACCTAATGTCCCAACAGAAAGCAAGTGTCTCACTTGTACAGAGCATCACGTAACATAAGAGCTCTCTGTCTACACTGACACCATTAAAAATGTACTTGTGACTTCATGTAAACAAACCACTCAGCTGTGGTGGATGATGAGGACAACTCTTGATAAGAGGATGCCTACCCAAAACTGAAACTTCTTTTGGAGATTCCTTAGATAAACCTCGGGGTCAGCTAATGGACCTAACTGCCTTGTTGAACTTATGGCTCTTATAAGCAGAACTAAATTACGACAGATTTTATTGCCCAACCAACAGTTTGAGTTAATTTACGACTCATTTGGGCAGGGAGCTGTCAACTGAGCTCCTGCAAAGACTCAAGGAGATATCAGGAGATCCCTACTTCATAGACACGGACAATTTATGTCTTTGTTGCACAACCAGCACGTAACACACATCCACACATCTCCAGACTGTAAGGGAGGACCACATTAATTGATTTTTGTATTCAAAGTAAATGTACTTTGAAATGTTGTGTGGAGATCTCATACCTGCAACTTTGCTTACATGCCAATTTTGAGGACAAACTCACAAACACAAGCTGTGCGTGTGTGTGTGTGTGGAGGGGTGTGACCTTTCGTAACCCCCTGCCAGCAGCGTGCTACACACTGAATGAAAAGACTCTTAGTACAGACTTGCATTTTGATATGCATCTAATTTATCCATATCCTAATTATCCTTCCTTTACACTGTTGTTTGCAGATGTTATATTATTTGGTAATAATGCCAATTGTGATTTTCTAATTATAGGTTTTCTCTGATAGACCTTTGATCATAATAAGTACTTTCATACTTTGTTATATTTTGATGCTAGTACTTGTATACCTTTACTCAAATAGGATCTTTAACAACCTTTAATTATAACAGTGTTTCGATACCGTAGTATTACACTTACTTATTTTCACACATATTCGTTATGCTTGTTAAACGTGGTTAATACTGTTTTACTGTTAATGATCTGCCAAATAATTATTTGGTTTTCTCATAAGTGTTTGATATCAATCAGCAGAGGAGAGCCTCATGGTTTCAAATACTGAAGATTTGAAGGCCTGTAGTGAACTTTATCAACACTTTAGGAAGAAATTAGAGCTATACAGTTAAAACAGTAGAAGTGATAAAAGGGAGGAGTGTATTTTTCCCGCTTTGACAGTCAAGCACCACACCCCTTTGTCACAGGAGTTATAACCCCAGTGAAGTTAAAGGTCTTGGGTTTTCTGGGGTCTTTTTTGGCTTATTTTTGGCGCCTTTGGCTCTTTGGGCTTTTTAATGGGTGGTGCTCTGAGGTTTTTAAACTCTAATTTTCAATGTAAACTTATTGCTCCTGATAGCCGAAGTTGAGTCCCATTACTCCACTTCATCTTTATACCAATTCATGTTTCTGAGTCATAATTTTGCATTATGAGTTATAGTTACATATTTTGGTATTGATTTATTAATTAATTAATAATTTTAATTTTTAACTAATACATCCCCTATTTAAACTGCTACACGGCTATCAGCTGTGTGCTAAAGATCAGACCGGAGAAGATGGGTGAGTAACCTACTTGCTATCTTCCTACATTTTTACCATTACTTTTTAAATCAGAAAACACACAACTTATATTGTGATATTTACTGGGAATTACATGGAATATAGTCAATTAGCATTTAGCTTAGCAAAAACTTTCAGCTCTGCAGTGATCTCCCTCCAGCCAGCTGACACTGTGTTTAGGTTTTTGTGGTGAAAAGAGGAGGTTTTGTATATATAATTCCTCATTTCAACTTCATGAATAAGCGGGTCCTTGACTTTCAAAGCCAGCATCAGATATGATTAGAAATGCAGCATCTGATGAAAAGTTCAGCTCACAACAGAGCTTGCATCCAGTAAGAACACCTATTTTGCTGGCATCAATTCAAAGATGTAGCCATATTGGTGCAGTTTTAGTCTTAGTCTAATAGACTAACTGCCAGGTGTTTTCTCATCAGCCTAAAAAGTACACAAATGACCGCGCACGCATGCGCAGCAGTCATATTTTTATTTTTATTTTTGTTTTTGTGTGTGCGTGCGTGCGTGCTCTTTCTCTCTCTCTCTCTCTCTCTCTCTCTCTCTCTCTCTCTCTCTCTCTCTCCCTCCCTCCCTCTCTCTCTCTCTCCCTCTCCTGCAGAAATTTGATCTCTTTTATGTCACTGACACCCTTGGCCTGAGCTCTGCAATAAAGTGTACACAACCTGTGTGACGCTAGTTGCCTGATTAGTAAGTTTACAAACATG
Organism: Plectropomus leopardus; assembly: GCF_026936395.1. Classification (NCBI taxonomy): domain Eukaryota; kingdom Metazoa; phylum Chordata; class Actinopteri; order Perciformes; family Serranidae; genus Plectropomus; species Plectropomus leopardus. The sequence goes on from NC_142178.1 coordinate 4,016,815, forward strand.
ATATTTGGCTTACATTCATTTGCCAGAATGTTGCATGATGAAAAATGCTGGTTCAGCCGATTTGCATAAATTAAACCGGTTTAAGCTCGTACACCTGACCAGCAAAACCGAAAAATCAACCCAACTCTAGTCGTTGCCTTTGTCTGCCACCTACTCTGACAATACAACAGGGAAACCAGGTCCCCCTCACAGAGAAGACAGCCGAAATAACTACATGGACCACCCCCATCCTGGAGTTGGATGCATTGTCAAATAAACAAAAAGTACTGATAATCATGAACAGAACAGAGAAGCTGAATACCAAAATCTGCTGTCTTAAATGGCAGTTGAAATTGACATTGCCCAATTTCTGTAGGTGTTTCAAAACAATGGAACCCAGTTAATCCACCAATAAAAAATAATAATAAAAAATTAGAGAATTCTAACCAGTCCAGCCACAGCAGCTGTTGCCGTGGCAATTGCAGGGATGATCTTGCCAGCAATTCGTTTGGTCTTGAGTCTGTCAGCGGGCTCAATGGAGTACATCCTGGCTCTGAGAGCAGACGCTGATGTGACAAAGTCCATGTGGCCGTTGCTGTCATCGTCCTTTTCAAACTGCAGTGGACTCATCTGTAACCGCTCTGCATGTGAGAGCACAGACATCATCACTCATTAGTACAAGTTGTTTTACTGTTCTCTGACCATTAACCGCTGTAATGGATATAACTGAACACCACTCCAAGCTTCAGATTTAGCAGTTATATTATCGAGTGTCCATTTCTATATCTGCCTGTTGAGAGCTTGTTCTGATTTTGTTGTATTTTTCTAGCTGTGAAACCTGCTGTGACACTGTCAGAGGCGATGGCCTGCTCCAGCTGAGTGATGGCCTCCCTCTCCTCTTCACTGCTTAGAGGCATCTTCATGTGATCAGGCTTCTTTGCTGTCTCATCAGTCTCTATACACTGTAGGGGACAGATCCACAACAATCAACAAGATTGGTATTTTTTTACACTTTGATAGACATCAAAGACTGCATCTATGGATGCCCTTACTTTCTCTGAGGGTCTGTACTCGGGAATCTTGACATCTGAGAGAACCCTGATCACTGTTTCTTCAGAGAGATCCTGAAAGAAGGGAAAGTCAATTAGTCAGTCAGGGATTAAAGGGACACTTTCATGATTTTCAGTCAGCTTGGATCAAAACAATGTGGGTAGTATGTGTAGATGAACTGTGGTAAACTCTCTCCCATCTAACCAGTGCCTGGCAATGTTTTCCTTTCTGGCAAAACACTAAATTATGTAATTTACGTCATTTTGATGTTTCGCTGGCTCTAGGGCAGGCATGTCAAACCGGTCCACAGGGGGGCCGGTGTGGCTGCAGGTTTTGTTTCCAACCAAGTAGCAGCACACCAGACTTGACTCATTTAATCAACTGATCTCCATCTTCAGACAGTTGATTGGTCAAACTGTGTGCTCTTGGTTGGTTGGCACAAAAACCTGCAGCCACACCGGCCCCCCTGTGGACCAGTTTGACATGCCTGCTCTAGGGGCTGTTGCTCAAACTATAGGCTGTATTTCCGCATTTTCGTATTGCTAAAAAAACACCGCCAACACTGCCGCCGCCAAACCATACTCAAAGAGACTCACCAACACCTCTCTCTCAAACTCGGACGGAAATTCTATCAAACGTTAAAGCTAGGCAGTTCTGATCCAATATAAATCAAGATCATGTACCTGCACTGCCTATTTCTCGCCTAAAATGTGTTCAGAAATGTATTTTAATGCCCTGTTTTGCCATATTGGTGAGAGTTTGTGAACAAGAAGTGGGCTCCACACTGCCCCCCATACCAGTGAAAACAAAGGTTGGAAAAACTGATATAAAACTGTAAAACCTCTTTTGCAGCGTTGCATATTTATCACCTCAGATGTTTTCACAAACATGTTTTAGCTTACTGTTTTACTGTAAAACAAGATCCAGCCGGCCACCAGTGTTTCAAACAGACAATTCCGCATTATGTCAGGGGTGTGGTATTCTGTTGCTCATAGGATTTCTACCTCTTAAACAAAACCCTCTTTTTTCTTTGTTTTCTCTGGTCATGAAGCACCAATTTCAAAAGTATTTCGTCTTTCTGCAGACAGCCTCGTTTTATGTGAGGGCCTTCTTTTTATTGGTGAAATACTTCTTTGAGTGTGTGTGATTGTTAGTGTATGCGTGAGTGTATGTGACCTACCTTTTCTGAGTAAGGGATGTTATAAATCCCTGCAAAGAGCCGTGCAGTGCTGACAATGAAAGTGAAGTGCCTGATGGGAAAAGAGGAGGGTTTGTCACGCTTAGATATCAAACATACAATAAAAAAAAGGTTAATCTGCAGTGTAAGTGAGCATTACACTCACAAAGAGTCTTTCAAGTCAAAATCAAAAGGTGCTGGAGGTCTTTTTGGGGACTGCCAAAACAAACCTGAGGAAGGGAAGAAAAAAAATCACTATATTCTTTGTTTCTAAGTACAACTCACTCTGTGGTTATGCACATTAAATTACTGAGATAATTTGGCAATAGATGTGTTTGAGAAAAACTTACTTCCATCTTTTAACCTTGTGTCCAGGGGGAAAGAGTGCAACAGTTGTAGGGCCTGCATAAAAACAACATCAGCAACGTGCTTGACCCAACACACATATATCCACACAATCTATTGAATAAATGTGTATTTTCAGGAAGGAACTTGTTACCTTTCTCTTGAAATACTTTTCAAATTTCAGACGGGCAATAGTGATGCAATGTTCCCATGTGCTAGGCCGTTTGCTAAGCAGCTTAATGACCTGGAATGCCCCCTCCAGACTTTCCCCCGTCTGCATCCTCTGCACACACAAACACACATAAAAAAATCTTAAAGTGTTTTTGTTTGTTTTTTTATTAACTATCACTCTGCTGGCAGAGGTTGACACAGATTACTTATAATAACTAAGAACAACAAAACAAAGTCTTACCTGTAACACCACTTCAGCTGACGAGTGGGTCTGCCAGAACGAGTTGTACATGGAAGGCTTGTGGACAAACGAATTCTCAAACTAGACAAACCCAAGGAAAAAAAAAAAGTTTAGAATTAGGGCTGAACACTGACACACACACGCAGTCAAAAATGATAACAATGATCACTTGTTGGGTTAGGAGTGGTGATGTCCCGATTGGATCAGAAGGATCGGTATTGGGCCCGAACAGCACATTTTTTAACTGATCAGGAACTGTTATTTTGAGCATGCGGCCTGCCCAACCCTTTGTTTATGCCCGCTGTCACACAGGTGTATTAAACAGAGCACGATTTATTCCACTGCCACTCCAAGTAGAAAAAGATTTTTTTATCATGTTCAACTTAAGCTGCTACACCACTTTCAGTAGGATTGAATTGTTATTCATTTTTGGTGACTTGGACTCGGTATCAGAAAATACTCAATATCAGATGACTCTGATTGGGATCAGGGCCAAAAATACTTGATCAGGATGTCCCTAGTTTTGAGCGGACTGACCTTGTCTCTGGCCCACTGAATGGTGTGCTCTATGACAGAAGGGAAAGACTTGAGAGTGCAGAATGGGATCTCCTCCTCTGGGGGGTCCCTCTGGTGAGCAAAGGAAACAATATTTAGTTAGAAGCACTGTAATGAAAAAAGTCTGTGTCTATGAAGCAGGTCTGGTAAGGTGCTGAGATAATGCAGGGAATAGCCTGCTTGTGATTGTATGTCTGAGCCTACCAGCCAGGCTGCAGTTTACATCCATGTCTGTCCAGATTCACATAATATATGTAGTGAAGAATTTGAAGACATTTTTGGTGAAACGTGAACGCTTCGCACACATCTCAAACCCGGCAGTTTCAAAGTGGGCACTCGAGATTAGTGTCAATTCAAAATCTGAGTTATGACGTTGAATAATGGCCAGAAAAGTGTTTTCAAAGAACATTATAATGTCACAGTGTGTGAAACTTGTGTGAAATTCTGTCAAAATTAGGGAATGATTTCCTGAGTTCTGGCCAAAGACATGTTGTGTGAGGTCACAGTGACCAAGTGGACGTTTGTGCCAAATCTGAAGAAGATCCCTTAAGATGTTCCTAGAAATATTGTGGTATAGAAAAGGACGTAAGGATGTTTATGCAGACATAATGCCTCTGGCCACGGCTGTCGACAGTGTGGAGGCATAAAAGCATAAACATGGCAACACACATACTCACATGGCTATTGTAGGACTCTGTCAAATTTGGCACAATGATTTCTGTGTGTCCTTTAGTTCCCATGGTGCCAGAGTCCAGGAGAGGTCTCTGATTGGATACACAGCGGCTGAAAATGAAATACATGTAGATTTACAATATTAGTTACTGGCCAAATTGGGAAATGTTTTATGAAATACTTCCCTAACTTCTCAATTCATCTCATAAGCTTGCTGTTACTGAGTTTATGATGAGGACCAATTTTAACCCTTTTGAAACCTGGCTTGATTTCTTTCACATACATGGGAAGAAGGCAATGAGCAACTTCAGAAATTAACAAGAAATTTGTAAAAATAAATTAATTAATTAATTAATTAAATTAAATAAGTGCAAGAAATATACCAGAATTAGCACAAAACAAAAAAAAAAGGAAATTTGAAAAAAAGATAAAACTGCATAGAAATTATAATGATTCTAATAAAATAATTTAAATATAGTAGCTTTTTTAAAAATAATTTTCGGAATTGACAAATTTCTTGCAATTTGCAGGACATTTTTGCCAAGTTGTTCATTGCCTTTTCTTTACGTCTTTGCCCAATTTGCTTCGGGTTCAAAGAGTTCAATATTTGTGAAGGGTATCTAAACGCAGCACAATAGAGTGATGTCAATCAAGATTTCAAAGGATTAAGGGTAAAGTAACTAAAATCAGCCAAATGCTTTCGAGAGTATTGATTGTGTCACTTTCATATTTGCACATACCTGTCTACATATCTGCGAGCCTCCACGTTGTCCAGCGCAGTGACCACTAGGTTCAGGCGGGAGTAGAAGGAGTCGTTGTAGATGCTCTCAGTAGCCGGACACACCTTGTTGAGGTGAGCATCCACCTGCAGGTCTGGGTTGATTTCATGAGTGGCTTCTGCTGCTGTGGTACTCTTCGGTTTCTGAGACACGGGGAGAATGGGAAAAATGTTTATGTGGTTTATTGCAATCAAGATTCTTTTTAACTCTGATTGTAATCCAAATGCTTTAGTATTAGTAACTGTCGGTCTTATGCGATATTTATCTATTTTCCTACATAACGCAGCTGCACAGAAGGAGAGACACAATTTCACACATTGTAACTATTAAGTGTAGTAAATACTGAATTAAGTGTGAGAAAAGTAGAGAAAAATGTTATGAGGAACATCTGCTCACCTGTATATGATGTGGTCTAAAGAGAAACTGCCGATTGAGGTTGGACTTTTCTATAAGGTCTGGGTCTGTGATGCATACCTGAGTATTGACAAAGTACAATGTTTCACCTGTATAGTCAGGCTATGAAATATATTGCAATATATAAAAAATACAGTCTAATAAAGACAGTAAAAGCAGAAACAACACCCACCTCTCCTGAGCTCTTGGCCAATCCCACTCCAAGCAGGGCGAAGTTTTTCAGCATTTCGCAGCCGATGGCGCCACAGCCAACCTGGAAGGAGACATTGAAGGGTTCAACTTGGACATAAACCTTTAAATAAATCAATATAAATGAGGCCTTATGTATGTGTTGTTGGAGTCTTACCATAAAGACTCTAAGCTTGTGCAGCTCTAGACACATTGATTCGCCGATACAAGCTCGTAGTCCATCATACCGATCGCCCTTTGGGAAAAACTCCTCGACAGAAACAGATTGAAGTGGCCTGACGACCTCGATGGCATCAAGAAAAAACTAAATACAGGAGAAACAGAGGAAGAAATTAATTTAAAAGTGATTTTAAAGATGGAAAAACGGTGAAAAAAAATAAGCGCAACCTTCTAACACTTTGAAACCTCTGCAAAATGGCTTGATTTCTTTAAAATACATTGGAAGAAGGAAATGGGCAACTGAAGAAATAACCCAGAAATTAGTAAGAAAAAAAAACTGTAATGTAAAGAAAACAACAATAACAATAACAACAACAAAACAAGGAAATTACCTGAAAAAAAGTGCTGAAAAATTACAGTAATTCTGTAAAAAATCACTTTAAATACACATTCATTATAATGATAAATATAGTTCTCTGGATATTTTTTAAATTTTCTATATCTACTACTTTCTTGCATTTTGTGGAGCATTTCTTGCCAAGTTGCTCAATACCTTATTACTCATGTCTAAAACAAAGAGTTTTAAGGTTTAAATACTTGTGAAAAGCATCTGAACGCACCACAAGAAAAGTGATGTGGATCCAGGTTTTAAAGGGTTGAAGAGGGGCAGATTTAGCATTTAAATTATTAACTAACAGCATTTTCTTTCTGAAAAGGAGGTCTACAATTTAGATGGAGTAACCTACCCATTGCTGCAGCGGTGCAAACTTCCCTGTGATGGCCTTCAGAACTTCCTGGCTGGCCAGACCTCCTACAGCTGCTGCTAACGGAGGAAGAGTTCCCCTCGCTGTTTTTGACAGACAGCGCACCAACTCAGTATTCACAGGAGCCTGGAGGGAAAGTCAAGGACTCATAATAAAAAAAACAAATAAATGTTTTTCCCCACTTGCCTGCTAATTTTCAGACTTATAAGACTCATACCATTTCATCTGGACCACGGGGAAATTTTAAACAAAACATCACACAATGACGCTTATTAGAGCTATGTTACATCTACAGCCACAGAGAAAAGTAGATGCTGTGTTACATAATGTAGAAGGTTATATTAGTGGTGGAGGGAAAAGTTGTTACAGCATAATATTGAAATATTTTTGCACAGCAATATCATTTTGATAAACAAATGCCACATATAGAATTTTTTTATTTTAAATTATTAGTATACAAATTAAACTTTTGATAGCCTTCTACAATAATAAAATGTGTTGTTTTTTAGTCCACTAGATACAATTTATGCAATAAAAATGATTGAAGTGAAAAACTTGATCTTTAAAACTTAATCCTATTAGATAAAACAGAAAAAGTTCTGCTTTGGGGACATAATATGCAGTTGAAAAAAGTAATAAATTGCAATATATTGCAAAATATATAATACATGTTATGGCAATACTCAACATATTGCAACAAGGTTAAAATTGCAATATTATTGTATTGTGAACTAATTATCATGATAATATAGTATCATGGGGTCTCTTCCCACCCCTAGAATACTGAAACAATTTCGTTACACACCACAGAAGGCTACAATTTTTCCAGAACTTTGAAAGCTTTTTTTGTTCATTCCAGGGCATGGAAAACAAGAAGAAGAAATCCCAGGATTTTTCCCAGTTTTCCATGACTGTAGGAATCCTGAATATACTGTATGTTCAGCTGTGCAGATTCAAAAAGTCAAAGCATGAGGAATCCCCCCAAAAAAAGCACTCACTTTGTTCCTGAGAGTTGCATTCACTTCCTCAGCCAGCTTCACTAAAACCTCAGCATCCTGCAAACACCTGATGGCAGAAAAATAAAACTACTCACAACTGAGTGTGTCACATTTCAACATCCTCACACACTGAAAAGCACAGCCAGGACAAATGGCATCCTCAGATACTGCTGGAGTACAGAAAGATGTGCAGGAGACAAAATCGAGACAGTAAAAAGCAGAAAAATATATTTTTTTACCCAATGTTGGGAAGTCTACTGTGCTGCTCCTGGAAGATGTCCAGAGCCAACATGGCTGCATGGATCTGTAGCGGGGCCTGATGGGTAGATTTCAAAAAGGATTGTGAGGAAACTAGATGCTTATCCTCAAAATTACAAGGCATTTGTTAACAGCATTGTCACATTGCAAGGTTGACTTGGTAAGACTACAGCACTGTGCTAAAATATTGGGCCACCTTAAACTTTGTTATTTTAGCACGGTTATAATGATGATACATATTTATTTGTCAAACTCAAATATTTCTGAATAAAACTACTTCAACACGCTAAAGCTGAAAGTATTTGGTGTGTTTAGCATGTTGTGAACTCTCTTGAGCGGACAATATAAGATTTGCAATAATAATCTTCTGGTGTATTTACACCAGGCTGCATTCAAGACATGTCCAAAGCTCAATATTGATTGTCTGAGCTACCTTTTGATATAGTCGTATGATTCAGTGTTTCACACTAAATACTGACACCCTGATGAAGTCATTTTGTTCTGATCTTTTAGTGTTTTAATGCATCGTACATGTTCTCTGTATTCTTTGTTTGTATCTTAATAAGGAGACTGGGAAATACTTTCTTTTTAAAATCTATGGTGGCCTCAAGCTTTATCACAGTACTGTATTTTTGAGATATCTGATTTCAGTGAAACTAACCTGACCTGTTAACCGAGAATAAGCTGAGCAATTCTACTGGTCTGTACACTCGTGTGCTCCTTCACTTGTAAACATCATGTGAAAGCTGTATTTTTAGCCATGTAGGCATCCTGAAGATATGATGGCTTTATTATTCCTAAAAGTTGATTGGTTAGTAATGTCTGCTCTGCTGTGGGCTACACTGTGCAACTCGGGCTTTTTGCTGATGTACCTCAGTAAAATGAGCTAACTTTGCTGTAGAATTGGGATCCAGCCCAGAGTGGACTGGTTTGTCTTGATTTGTGATGCAGTCTGCAAAAACAGCAACAGCATTAACCCTTTAAAACCTGAGCAAAGTGGCTTGACTTCTTTTTCAAAAACATGGGAAAAGGAAAATGAGCATCAAAGAAAAAATGACTCAAAAATTAGTAAGAAATGGACACAGAGTACAAGAAAATGACCTAAAAATTATTTTTAAAAAAAAAGTTTTAAAAAGGAAATGAAAAAAATAATTTTCTAAATCTACAAAACCTAAACAAAACAAAAAAAACTAAGAAAACAAACAATGAGATGGTCTGGAAAAGTGCTTAAAAATTATTAAGCATTATAATATTTTTGTAATAATAATTTGTTAACATAATTTTAAATATACATAGTTTTTAAACTCTCACCTCTGGTTTACTGAAGTCTGGAGTCAGGACCTGAGGATCACACAGCTGCCTCTCTATTGTCTCCTGAAACACATACATGGAAAAATTCAGGTAAACACACAAAATATGTTTATTAAGAAATGCATGTACCTTTTTTATCTACTGATATTTCTATCTGACATGACAGTTAGTAAACTTACAAATCTGTAGGTCCTGGGGGTTTTCACCAAAACAAAGAAACCTCCGTGTGCATATGGTTGTAGTTGGGATGTGTCTCCTATAGCAAAACTGTAAGGGGAAAGGACTAATACCACACATACATTCAAACAAGACACACACACATACAGACACACAAATTTATACAAATACACATCAACAGATCTGCTTTCAAGAGCTCAAAATGTGACAAACAGGGATGTTACACGATTACAATAAATTTACAGTAAAACCATCAAATAAACTGAACTTATTTTTGACCATCTAAAAGTAATACCTGAAACCTGCCGTGTGGTGCCATTGACTTCCACCATGCCGTTGACCTCTCTGAAGACAACACTCTGGCCTGTCTGCAGACCATGGGGTTGGTTGTCCATGCAGGTTACCACGCCAGGATTGTCCTGAAGGTCCAAATATAAAACAAGATGAAATGCTGTTTTTTGTAACAGAAGGCCCTATTTAAACAATCTATAACCCATGGTCTAAAGTGCATGGCATGAGTGTATTTAGGACTTGCTATCTAAACGGCACATAATCTGGGCGTTAAGTAAAGTGCAAGGAACAAAGGGGTTGTATTTAGTCTTTTCATTCATTCATTCGTTCATTGTCCATAACCACTTGTCCTCGCAAGAGTCGCAGGGGGGCTGGAATCAATGCCAGCTGTCATAGGGCAGAAGGCAGGGGACACCTTGGACAGGTCGCCAGACTATCGCAGGGCCGACACATATAGACAGACAACCGTACACGCTCACAGTCACACCTAAGGGCAATTTAGAGTCACCAATCAACCTGAGCTGAATGTTTTTGGAACGTGGGAGGAAGCCGGAGACCCCGGAGAGAACCCACGCAAGAGAACCCACGGTCCTTTCATTATCCCTTTAAAACCTGAACAGATTTGGCTACATTTCTTTCAAAATACATGGGAGGAACGCTACGTAATAAAAAGCCCCCAAAAGGTGCAAAAACCTGTTAACGACTACGGGAAATACTTTTAAAAAAATTTTTAAAAAGCAAATAAACAAACCAAAAAACAAATGGCCTGGCAAAAGTGCTTAAAAATCATAATCATAATGGGTCTTCCCAAGCTTTTTCCTTTTTTTCCCTAGACATTTTTCTCTAGCTTTTTAAAAAGAATTTTCTAGATTCACTTGCATTTTTCATCAAGTTGCTCATTTTCTCTTTTCCAATGTTTTTGAAAGATATCAAACCAATTATCTCCGCATTTTTAAGCTTAAAATAGTTGAAAAGTGTCTGAAAGCAGCACAAGGAAAGTGATATCACTCTGGGATTCAAACGGTTAATCAAAGGTGTGTTTCGGGGGTGTAATTTAACCAATCAGAATGTCATCTCTAAAGCAGATGCTAGGTTGCAGGGGTATGAGATTTTCATGGTATGGTAATCGTCATAGAGAATAGCGCTGTTTCAAGGTTGGTATTACAGAATTCATATCATTATCAGTCAGAATAACCCTTCAAGGAATTCAAACTGAGGGGTTGTAGTGGTTGAACAAGCATTGTAGTACTATAATTAAAACTTTAAACTGCGGCGTCGGTGGCAGAGTGGATAATGCAGACACCGCCATGAATGTAGGCAGTGTCCTTGCCGCAGCAGCCTGAGGTTCGACTCCTGCTCGAAGCTCTTTGCTGCATGTCATCCCCTCTCTCTCCCCCTTTCACACTATTAAGCTGTCCTATCCAATAAAGGCTAAAATGCCAAAAAAAATAATCTTTAAAAAAAAAAATTTAAACCATTCTTTGAATGGAAGTATGTGTAAAAAACTCTCCCTTTTGAAAAAAAGCCAATAAAGATGAGATGCTCCGCCCAGGTGCATTTTTTTTTATATCATAGACAAGCAGATACACACAGTATGATAACATAACATTCATGTTACAGTATACGTTAAAACTAGTATATTGCCGTAAACCTAGTAGGTACATCTTACCAACTCAATAAAGTACCCTTTAGCAAGAAAATACTGAGCTATTGACTTTAGAACAGGCTTTTGTTGGTCAATGGCAGACTCACTTTCTGCTGTTTCAATGAGCCACATCATGCCTCAATTTAAGTCCTACATGCCCATATTTCCATTGTTCCACTTCCAGAGATGAAAAATGAAACTGTATTTATTGAATTATCCCATTTAACAATTAAAACATGTCTGATAGTGATAAGATAAATAGATGGAGGACTCTTAAGAAAGTCTGAAGTGTTCAGTCTACCTGAGTGATGCTTTGGATGAAAATCTCCTTGGGCTCCTCTCCTGTGGGATCTGACACCTCAAACTCATCTCCAAAATCACAAAACACCCGCACACAGATTCCATATGCATCACAGCCAATGAACTGGAAAGGACATACAAGAATGTAGAACAGTTTACTAAATACACAGGCACAAGGTTTGGTTAATATTTGACTGTTTGCGTGTTACCCATGTGTGAGACATGGTTTAGCCAATGCTCTGTAATGCTTAACCACTACAGTGACTGTAGACTCACTCTGATGGGGGGTCGCTGTGAGTGGCAGAACTCATTCACTCTCTTCTGTAGGCTCAATCTGGCTTCAGTCAGAATCACACACTGGAGGAAAGAGCAACAATGCATTACATTGCATATAACAAAGGCTATCTGCAATCTAAAAACCAATAACAATAAGTCAATTCTTTTACACTTCCATTGATGAACAAGAAAACAGGTAAAGCGGACAGGTCATGAGCGAGTCAACTACGAGATACATCATCCCTGAAAGTTTTATCTCTCCTTCGAGATATTTTGGTGGTAACAATCTTTCAGTTTGCTCATGTTTTGGTTAAAATGACAGTTTGGAATAACTGAGCATTTGGATTGGTCGCTGCAAAGGGGATCACGCTGAAGGAGTGGTTTGAGAAGTTTTTATTGACATTTCAAAAGTTTTTTTCCACCATGTCTAGTGTCTGTTAGAAACAATTTTGACTGCGGTTGAATCCAAGTGAACTACGCCCTCTCTTCTGCACGAAAGATTCAACTATAAACTGCAGTTTCTGAAAAGATATTTGTTACCTGATACTTTCCAAGAAAGCTGAGATCAGTGTTGTTGTCCAGAGCACAGTGAGACATGTCCACATGGACATAGGGGTTCAACTCTGCGACCCGAGGGCACACTGCCTCGACCCTGAGGAGGAAAAGTATAACAGGGTGGATAAAAACGTGTTTAAGACAAAATATTGAGATAGAGTTCTGTAGGAATGAGTCCTAAAACATGGACATGAGTAAGCACTTTAGGACTTCCAGTTCCTTCCATGTCAATGGGTTTTTAGTTAGATGGCTCAAATAAGGTCTGTGGTTAACTCTTTGAAACCTCAACAAACTGACATGATGAGGGAAGAAGTTACAAGCCACAAAATTAATTATTTGAAATTAAGCAAAAAAGAAGATAAAACATAAAAAAGGTAATAAATAAATAAATAAATAAATAAAATAATAACAACAACCACCACAATAATAATAATAACAACAATAATAATAACATTAATAGTTAATAATGATAATTATAAAAATAGTTTTCTGGACATTTTTTCTTATATGCAAGTGAAAGGTGTCTGGGGGCAGCACAAGTAAACTGATGTTGATGCAGGTTTAAAAGGGTTAACACAAGCTCAATGATAAATCTGGAAGCTGTCTGTCAAAAAGACAGTTGCCAACAAGTGGCTAAATGAAACTATAGAACATCCTTACACCAAACACAGCTTTACAGCTTTGCTGTGGGGGAGATGTTAAGTCATGTGACTGTGGCGTAGTTTGTTTATAGCCAAACATTAGCTTTTTGATTTTCACTTTTTTCTGATTGTATTTAAGCTAAAAAAAAAACACAAAAGCAGTGTTCATTTGTGAAGTTTATCTGGCTAAATAAAACATATTAAAATCATAAAGGTTTGTTTGCCACAGAGCTTTTTTTCCTGCAGCAATCCAAAATCCAATGGAAAAATCCCATGGCCTTTTGATGAGGAAACCAGGCCGACATTAACTTCTATGTTGTACTGAAGAAAAACATCATCTTTGGGGTGCTCTGTAAAAGAGTTTGCATGGTGGTGTAGTGGTGGTCGATGAAGTGGGTGTACTACAAGGTAGATGGGAGATGGGTAGGTTACCGAGGAGGAAGTAGGTATACTCTTGTGTATATTCCAATCACTTTTTGGCCGATAGGTGTGTATATATACGGTAAACAGCCAAAAAGAGAGCTGGGTATACCCTGTTTACACCACTGAGTTTGCATATGTATGTGGATTACAGAAAAAGAGTGCATATATGATATTTCAGACAGTAAGTTAAGCCAGAGGTTAAGAGGAACAGTCCAGCATTGTTTTGTGTATTACCTTGTCCTCTGACTCAACACGTCCTCTTTGCGGATAAAGAAGTTGGAGCCTAGATCCCAGGTTTCACACTGCTTTGTGTCATGAAGGGTGACTGCCTGTATGTGTATGTATATACACACACACACACACACACACACACACACACACACACACACGATAAGGCAACAAAAAGACCGATTCTGAAGACACCTCACATTGAAATATTGTCACTGTACTGAACGAGCATGATATGCCGTAAGAGCACATACCTTCACACCAGCCAGGACAATGTTCTTTGCTGTGAAACCAGAAGTCAAACTGCTTAGTGTCATATCACAGTTGGCGATGAAGATCATGTGAATAATATTGCATTTAAAGGGATAGTTTGGATTTTTTGAAGTGGGGTTGTATAGGGTACTTATTCACAGAAGCCGAGCACGCTAACTCCAAAAAATCTACGATTTAAGATGTATTTATTTATTTATTTTTTGGCAAAAACACTGAAATTACATTTGTCTTCTGCAAAAAAAAAACAAAAATCCGGTATAAACTGAAAACTGAATATCTAACCAATTAACAAATATTAAAATAGTCAAATATTGGGGTCTATCCCTAGCCTTTTTTCCCCAATTCACATATCTGTCAGACAGCCCATTTCAACGTGTTAGTCAATAACAGATCCAGTTCTCTATCTATGCTCTCATCACACCAAACTCTATTGAGAAAAACAGTAATAAATAAAATAACCATAAATAAATAAATAAAAGCTCAGTGAACACAGGAGTTGCTGGTCTACTGCTGCTTTGATCAGTTAGTTAGTTAGTGTTACTGTGTGACTTTGGTGAATCTGAACTAACCCTTCTAAACACCAAAGTGACACAATAGCACAACCAAAGTACCTGATCAAGGCAGCCATAGACCAACAGCTTCTGTGTTCAGCGATGTTAAATGAATGTTTTTTTCTATGGAGATTGGCCTTGAAGAGAGCAATATAACAGCTTGATTTCCCCTTTGGAAATCACTGTCTGACATCACGCTAAGGCAGTGAAAACACCTTCAATACAGCACACACTTAAACTGATATTATTTTTTTTGGTAGGACTTTTTTAGGTGGCTAAAATAGTTTTGTTGCTGACAGCAGCACATTGCTTCGCTTCCATGTCGAACTCGAGCCTGCTTCTGCCAACTAACATCTACTGTATGCAATATACTGTCTATGAATAAATACTCAATTTAACCCCACTTGAAAAAGATCTGAACTATCCCTTTAATATAGTTTTGCTGTGGAATATTGTGATATTTTAGCCTACCTATCTCAATTCCCAGTCCTCCCATTCCACTGAGAAAGACTGAGGACTGGGCCATCTGGTGCATAGCACTGTCTCCCAGCACATATCGCTGGCGGCTGAACAGAGAAACAGGAAGTAGAAGGAAGTGTGAAAGAAAGTGCTAGAGGTATCAACAAGGAAACTGAGCAGCCTGTGTAGCTGTAGTATAAAGCACAGCGCAAACACACAACCCAACCTCATGGCTTCACAAGACACCATTACAGTATCGTTGCAGTTATCAATCCAAAAATACATGTTATCTTACTGCTCAGTCACCAAACAAAATGCTCTGCCTCCTATCCCAGGCCTGATAAATAAATTCTGCCACTAAAAGATTCCTTTTCTAAAACAGAACTTTTTCTTGGTAACCAAAAGATATCAACATAAATGGAGATCAGTTTACTAAAAAGTACATCCCTTATATCTTTGCATGTAGGACAGTAAAACAAAAATTGAACCTTATTCTCAATGTCTGCAGTTACATGGATGAATAACCTGTTTGTGAGGCTTATCTTTGTTTTGATCATATTTAAGATATTCAGAATATGGTGTTTACATGAGCACAGAGAAATCAGGTTATTCATATGTCACATATACATCCTAGTTACTTTCATAGTGCTCCAGCTGGCATATTTAGGTGTCTCATAAATGCAATATGGTGTTTGCATGCTCAAAGACATAAATGGAATACTCCAAAAACCTGATCATAAATGTGTTTTTCCATGTCCATATAAATGCACTGAAATTCTCCTATGTTAAACAACAAACCCTCTGTCCTCCTCTGAGGTAGGATTAAACCTACCACTCTCTCGGGCTAATGGTGAGGTTTCTGCAGCTGAGTTTAACTGTGCACATAGAGATCTTTGTTTTTTGTTGAAATTATACTTCAGATAAGGTTCTACATTGTAGCTGTTCTTTATGAGACAATAAGTTGGAAAAAACATACAATTTAAAATGTGCAATATCAATCATTGCAAATTTAAAAAAAAATAAAATGATTTAAAAAAACAAATATAAATTAAAATAAAGCAATATAATACAATAATCAGTCAGGTTTTTGACTAGATTTCTGAACTGATTCATTGGAACCAGAGTATCAAGCTTCAAGGTAAACTGTAATTTGTTCCATGTGTAGGGTGCAAAGAATCTAAAAGCACTTCTTCCCAAATCAGTGTTAGTTCTAGGAACCTGCAGCATTAACGAGTCCTGTGAGGGAGTGTTATGTGCTCCAGCTCTCCAGCAAATACGTGATGTCACATAGGAGGGAAACTTTTCAAGCAGCCGTATATAGATAAACAAAAACAAATGCTGGTCTCTTCTAATGGAAAGAGAAAGCCAATCCACTTTCTGAAAGTGCCAGAGCTGTCTCCATTTAAAAAATGTAAGGGCTGAATGGTATTTAGTTGTGCAAGAGTGGAAGTTGATGCACACTGAGAAATCAAATTGCCATAGTCTACCACTGAAAGAAAGACTGCTTTATTATTTTCCTTCTACAAGAAAAGGGGAAACAGGATTCTTTTTCTGAATAAAAAAAAAAAAGCTTCATTCAAAATTTTTTTGTTAGTTTGTCACTAATATCGATAATCTGCATCAGGCATTTTGTTTAAATGATCACTGATAAAATTATTTAATCAAAAAGTGCAATTAAGTGTCAGCATGGGAGGAACTTTTACTTTGTAAAACCTCAGGGAGCTACTTTCATTTATTCATGTTTTATTTAAATTTCACTTGACTTTAATAAAATAAAAAAGATGCTAGGAACTTGCTGTTTATGATGTTGCACCTTTCAGTTTTTATTAAACATTTGCTAAAGGCATTTAAACAAAGTTTTGTGTTGGAGTTTGTTATATTCCAAATATTAAATACTGACTGACCGATTTTCAATTTTATTGTAAATGCATACTGCTTCCAAATATCGGTTATCAGTCTCATTAACTACTAATGATCGACACTGGCCCTGAAAAACCAATATCAGTCGACCCCTTATCCAGATGCCTAAATGTTTATAATGTGGGATTCTTTAATGATTGTGCCATTAAAAGTGCAGATTTGGGAAGTAATGTAGGTAATGTTTTTAGCCATGTATCAACAGACCATTTTTCTATATAAATAAGAAACATTTTTCTCTCGATCTCCTGAATATCACAGAGTAACTTGTTCTGGAAAATAAATGACAAATCCTTCAAAAAATAGAAATAAAATAAAATAAAGATTTCAAGTTTTTAGCCAAGGGATGACCATGGTAAATGTCCAAATTATATAATTTTTTATGAAGTCTCTGATCATCACATTGCTAATCCAAAGCAGTCCTGTAATGTAATGCGCTGTCTTGTAACTTATCTGTAGTTAAAGTGCTTTGGTGAGGGGAAAAGGTGACTAGACTTGCCTGTAAAGAGAGTCGTCAATCTCCATCGAGTCTGCAGCCATGCTGGGAGGGGAGGAGGGGGGAGTTCAGCTGTCTGAGAGATAACGGCTCTACCTACCAGAACATACAAAAGTGACAGGTAGTGATTATCAAAGCTAGCAGACGTTTTGATTGTTACCGGTGGCTAATAATCTCAAACCAACGCCCTGCGGGGGGTTAGCTTCACGGCTAAGTTACTCTCACACCGGCTAACTCCAGCTGTTAGCAATGTTGTTGACCTGGCAACTGTCAGTCGCGTGCAGAGGCAAAGTGACCGTCTCGAGTCAATAAAGTGACGTCTTCAAACTGCCTAATATAACAGTTAGCTGCCACAATAACGCTGGCTGGATTATGAACCTGCTGAGGAAAGCTCACCGTTAGCAGCTACAGCTAGCTAGCACTGAGTGCCACAGCTGCCTGGTGCCGGTGGAGAGGACACTTGACATAAACTCGTTAAAAGTGCTGACACATACGTTAGGCTACAAATTACTCCCCGAAGCAGACAGCTGTTAAAGATATTATCATTCTACAAATCAATATGAAAATGTTGGTGTAAATACTGTTAAAATAAGACAAATAATCATGCGTAGCTACCTGTCAGTATACGCGACGAGCTAAAGCGAATGAATGGTTGTGACTGGTTAAAAACTTGGAGTGGTTCCGGGTTACCGTGGTCACATGACCAAGGTCATCCAATGCTTTCATAGTATTTTTCATGAGTTGATTTGTTTTTAAAATTTCACTTTTTTGGAAGTGTTAAATAAAAGTCAAAAGAAAAGAACATTCCACGCTTTTGCCATTATTAAAATATTAAATATAAATTATGACATTCTCATAATATACATCAGTCACTAAAACTATTGGTTGTTGGTTTTTTGTGTGTGTGTGTGTGTGTGTGTGTGGGGGGGGTTTGATTTGGCTCAGGGGAGGGACACACAATTTTAACCTTTTGAAACCTGTAGTGGCATTACTCTCTATGCGCTGCTTTCAAACGTGTTTGAGAAATAACAGCAATGAGTTAGTGGTAAGAATTGTCCCTAAAGATTGCAAGAAAATTATTTATTAATTATTTAAGAGAATTATTTATTTAAAAAGCAAAAGAAAATGTCTAGGGGAAAAAGCCAAGACAAACCATTTTTATAGTTACCATCATTATATATTTAAAATTATGTTACAAAATTATAGTCATTTTTAAGCACTTTTTCTGAGTCTTGTTTGCCTTTTTTAACTTTTTTGTTTTGTTTTGTTTTTGTTTTGTTTCACTAGTTTTCAGGTTGTTTTTTTGTATTTGTTACTGCTTTCTTGCTTATTTTTTGGTCATTTCTTCTTTCGATGCTCATTGCCTTATTCCCATGTTTTTAAAAGAAATCAAACCAATTTGCTCCGGTCACAAAGGGGCAATTGGTCGCATTTTGTATTTATTATAAAAAAACAAAAACGAAACCACAAGTGGGTTTGAAAGGAATGTTTTCTTTACAAATCTACAAAATCACACCATGTATTATTACCAGAAGCTGTAAAATATGGTTATTTATTGTGTGAGGAGGATCATGTATTTCTCCCCAGTCACTTAGCAAGAATCAAGGAAAAATATTTGTAGCTCCAGAGAGGGTCATGAAATATTTAAAAAAGTTGCACCCCAGCCAACCCTTACTCTGATAAATTCAGTACAGTCCCTTCCCTCCTCTAACTGGCATTTAAGAGGAAGTGGTATGGTCTTTCTCAGTCAGTGGAGGATCAGCTGTCGAGCAACCTTTGTCTCTTCTATTTTCATCATGATGCAGACAAAGATATTTCTTTGATAATTAATCTTCTGATATTTTTGGGACAACATTGTATAATATTCATAAAACTCAATGTTCATCAAGAAAACTATTGCTGAACCAGTTTCAGCCAGAGAGACAGAGCAGAAAATACAAAACAGCATTTGGTTTCTCCACTGTTTAAAGAGACAAAGGTCACCAGCCAAGTGAAACATTTACATCATGTGGGCTCCTTTTTTGGGCCACGATTTAAAAACACAGGTATACTGCTTTCTTTTATAGGCCTATGTCTGTATAATTTTTTTTTGTGTGTGTGTGTGTGCGCGTTGTTGTTACATCCGTATATCTGTGTTTTAAATTTTGTTTCTGAAGTGTAAATGACATGCACAAAGATCTGACTCTGTGCCTTTGTCTTGAGTTCTTCTGTGACAGATTCCCTCAACTTCAGACTTCAGAGACCCCCTCCCTTCCTCTAATCACATTGGTCAAAGACACACACATGAACCTCCCCCCGAACTCAAGCCAAAATCCTGCACATGCACACAGCAGACTCTGAATTCAAAGTACCGCTGTCATCTCTCGGACACCTGCCCATAGATTCACTCTCTCCTGGCAATGTGGTGCAGTCGTATGGCACTGCGTCGGCTTCAGCAGATTGCTGTTGCTCCTTGGAATGTCACTGGAGGTCTTATGAGCAATGTGCAGAGGAAGATGTCAACCCTGCCACGAGTGTACGTGACCCGGCAGATCCCACCAGAGGGCCTGAGGATCCTCCGTGAATCTGGACAGTGAGTCATTGCAAGCTGTTAATCTCTGAATTGATTTTTATATAGATTCTTTTATGACCATTTAAGTGATCATTTAAGTGTTTTGTGTAGCTGATTTGACTGTGATACTTTTTGAATGGTCTGTGTTGTAAAGTTCATCATTTACTTTGAGTAAACAGGACTGCTTCTGTTTGCCCTGAGGTTTGTCAGATAAGGCTGGTAGCCTAAAGGGTATTCCCCCACACCAGAGCTGAAGGGATGTCCCAGTATGTCTATGAAAGTATATTGTTGACAATTTTTTCTTCAATTTCTTCAAAGGAGCCTAGACTGAAGCTTAGCAACCTATGATTTTCCATCTGTACACTTTTAGAAATAAAGGCGTTAAGTAGAACCCCATATGGTTCTTTGGCTTGTTCCTGTAGGAGAACCATTTATGGTTCCTTGTAGAAAATTTTATTAAGGTTTCAACTGGAGCCTTTTCAGAGGGATCTACCCAGAAGTCAACATAAAGGGTAATACTTAAAAAATCAGTGAAAGGTTTCCCCAAGAACCCCTTATTAGAGATTCTACAGCACATCCTTCTATTGTGTAATGTTAGACCCAGAACCCTCTCCTGGGACTCTATCCAGAACCTTTTCACCTTCTAAGTGTGCTAACAAAAAACAACCCATGAGGCTTTGCCAAGAGCCTTTACATATTTTCAAGGACTTCATCTAGAACCCATCCAGGGGTTTCTACTGAGAACGCTTTCTTATTCCAAGAGTTTCATCTAGAGCCCACTCAGAGAGTTCTAGTGTGAACCATCATCTAAAACCAATCTAAGGGATTCTATAGAGATTTTTTATATATATTCCAAGGAGCCCTGCGATAGTCTGGCGACCTGTCCAGGGTGTACCCCGCCTTCCACCCGATGACAGCTGGGATTGGCTCCAGCCCCCCCGGGACCATTAAGAGGACATGTGGTACAGAAAATGACTGACTGACTGACTGACTATTCCAAAGAATTCGCCCAGAGGACTCTTAAGACCTTAAAAATTAACCCTTCTGAAACCTCTACTTAAGGGTGTGAATAATTAAAATAGACTGATTTGATTTGGATCTTAAGTCATGGTTTCTTTTTTCCCAGAGTGCAGTTTGAGCTGTGGGACTCAGATGACATCCCCGTGCCCAGGAAGGAGCTCCTGCAGAGGGTCAAAGGTGTTGATGGTCTGCTCTGCGTGCTGACAGAGAAGATTGATGCTGAGGTGCTGGATGCTGCAGGTGTGAGGATAGTCTTTGAGTTAAATGAATGGAAACTATTTCAAATGTATGTATGTGTGTTTGTCCAATTCGGGCTACTTTTGGGACACATTTCAGACTTAAGACCAGTTAGCTTCAAACATCTTGCACAACTGGGAAAAAAAGTCATGTTGCCTGAAAAAACATCACAGTTTTTGATTGAACTAGCCTTTGAAAAAATGTCGCATTTGCCCTAAAGCTTAAGAAAATCATCAAGCAGCATCTAACACTCACCTGTGCAGAGACAGAGACAGAGCATTAAGTGAATTAATTTTAATGCAAGATCTTGAAATTGGTTTATTTGTGTACCTTCATTGGCTCCCAGATAACACTAAAACTCATATGATGTCACTTACATGTCATTAGAAAAAAAGACAGAGACAACACTTCTAACTTATTTTGACAAAAAAAAACAATCACACCTCTTAACATGTTGTCACTCATAGAAAGCCATAATAAATGCACTGAATGAGCCTTTAATGGGGTCAGTAGGCCACAATATGCTGACACGTATCTTTGGGTGTAAAAAAGGAAGGATTACGTTGATAGGTTAAAATTTTAGGGTTGGGCAAATAGGGGTTAGGGTTTGGGTGAGTCTCAAGGACATTAATGTAAGCAGGGGCATTAATACAGACAGTGCAGGCAGTGTGGTTGTGTAGGGACCCCACGGGGGGGTGGGGGGTTCCCTCAAACAATACGTTACATGGAAAATAAGACCTTTATGGAAGAACATCACCTTGGAAATGCACCTGTGTTCAAAGAGTTCTAATTTTCTTTCTTTTTCTTTCCTTCTTTTTTATTTCAAAATAGTCAAAAGAAATACATTACAAAATGTGATGATGATTATACATATACAATAAAAACAATCAGTGCAATTTAACAGAGTATTTCTTATTTTCTATGGTATTTTTGTTTTACAGATATGCAATGATGATTGCTGGGAAATATGCTTGTTGATGTTGTTCAACGTGATGAAATGATGTGTGCACGACAGCGTGCACTCGGGCCCATCATAACAGTGTGCACTAGGGAATGTCGTAACTACCTTACACCAATGAATATATGTTTTATGTAATCATGTAATGTCCCAAAAGGCGTCATCAGTAAGCCTGTGTGTGTGTGTGTGTGTGTGTGTGTGTGTGTGTGTGTGTATTCCTGCAGGTCCAAACCTGAAGGTTCTCAGCACTATGTCAGTAGGATTTGACCATCTCTCTTTGGAGGAGCTGAAGAAAAGGTGATTCTTAACTTTCTATAGAGTGCCCAAAGAATGCGTCCTAAAACCTATGAATGGGTTTCAGCACTCCGGGCTCCCTCGTCTCAAAGTCAGTGGTAAAATGCATCAGTAAATATCTCACCCATTAACTTTGAGGTTGTTGTGTGTTTTTAATTGGCCAAATAAGACAGAACATCATCACGCCAAGCTGTGCTCAACATGGCTTTACAGCCTTGCTGTGGTGGTGACATTAAGTCTTGCGAACATCATGTGGTTTATTTATAGCCTAATGTTAGCTTTTTACTTCTGGCAATCACATTTAGGCTTCAAAAATCATAAAAGTGTTGCTTGTTTGTGAAAATGATCTTTCTGAACAACACGTACAGGTATCATAAACATTTTTTGCCACAGGGCTTATTTTCTCACATTATCCAAATCCAATGGAAAAATACCATACATGCTTTTTGACAGTGAAACCAGGGCAAAGCTAACTTCCATGTCAGCCTACAGAAAATGTCTGGGGCACTGCGGAGAATCCCAGTAATGAGTCCTAAATCTCGGAAATGAGTTAGCATATCAGCACTTCCAGTTCCCTTGTCTCAAGTCAGGGTTTTTTTTTTTTAATGAGTTTTTGTTTAGATGCTTGAATTAAGGTCTGTGGTTAACACAGACATAAGAGACTTTCACAGGTTGTTTTACGACATAAAATACATCAGTTATTACCCCACTCATGAACTTTGAAACTTTTCTGTGTCTTAAAAAAGGTGGTTGCTAACAAGTGGCTAAAGGAAATCACAGAATGTCATCACATCGAGCTGTGTCAAACACGCCCATAAAGCCTCGTAGCAGTAGCGACGCGATCATAGTTTACACTAAAGTTGAAAGTTTTGATTTTTGTGCATACTTGTTTGCCACCAATTGGTGACATAAGTGTATAACGCTGTGTCTAACATTTGTGTGTGTGTGTGTGTGTGTGTGTGTGTGTGTTTTCCTCCAGGGGAATCCGTGTGGGTTACACCCCTGAGGTTCTGACTGATGCTGTGGCAGAGCTGACTGTAGCTCTGCTGCTCACAACCTCCAGGAGGCTCATAGAGGCTACACACGAAGCCAAGACGTAATGTTATACACACACTCACAAACTCAAATCTATCCATACATACACCCACAAAAAGGTTAAATAACTCCCTCTTGTGTTAGTGGTGGCTGGGGCACATGGAGAACTCTGTGGTTGTGTGGACACGAGCTGGCCAACAGCACTGTGGGTATTCTAGGCCTGGGGAGGATTGGTGAGCGCACAGTATCCAAGACACCACAAACAACATGCACATCAGCTCATCATCAAAGTCCCGTTTCTGTAAATCAGATACTTCTTACGCTGTTTTTGTGCTCTCAGGTGTGGCTATCGCTGAGCGTTTGGCTCCTTTCAAAGTAAAGAAGTTCATCTACACAGACGTGAACCCCAGGCCCGAGCTGGCCAGTGCCATCAACGCAGAGTTTGGTAAGGGCTAGAGATTTGTGATCACTTAGATGTCTCATGCCAACACTTTATATTGTTATAATCAATGCACAACGGCTACACTGTGACAAGGTGGACAGGAAAGTATTTTAACCCCTTAACATCTGGATTGACATCAATTTTCTTCTGCATTCAGATGCATTTTAATAGCATTTAAACTCTGAAACTTAGGATAATTGGTATGATGTTGAAAAAAAAAACAGAATGAGCATCTTGTCAAGATATGTCAAATAATTATTTTTACAGAACTACTGTATTTTTTAAGGTTTTTTTTTAGGTAAAAAGAAAGGTAAAGTGTGAAAGGAAGTGAACCGAAAAATAGTTGGTTGAATTACTAGGTATAAGCCTAGGTCCAGAAATGTATATGTGTAATTATTTTGATTATATATTTAAAATTTTGTTACAGAAAAAAAAGTGATACGTTGTGATTTTTTATATACTGTTTTTCAGGTAATATTCTTGTAACTTTTTTCTGAGTTCTTGCAAATTGTTGGGCCATTTTTTGCTTGTCACCCTCTTCCCATGTTTTTTTAAAGAAACAACAACCCAGTTACCTTGGGTTTTAAAAGGTTAATCAGTCTTCTTGATTGTGATGTGAAAACACCAACACCATCTCTTGATCTAGTCTCTTTCGATGAAATGGCAAAGCAGTCAGATTTCCTGGCGGTGTGCTGCGCTTTGACACCGGAAACAAAGGAGATATGCAACATGAACCTCTTCTCTAAGATGAAAAAAACCTCCATCTTTATCAACACAAGCAGGTACTCTTCTCCTTAACACAAACTGAATCACTTTACCACATACTGTACACAATGCTGTGAAATGAAATACATGATGAAGCAAGTTGTGTTTCCCCAAAACCTAAATTAACAAACTTTAATGATTTTTTTTCTTTGCCCAAAAGCAGTATAGGACCTGACAACATTAAAGGGAAAGGTCACACCAAAATCAAAAATACATATTTTCCTCTAACCTTAGGTGCTATTTATCAATCTAAATATTTTTGCTGTGAGTTGCAGAGTGTTGGAGATATTAGCCGAAGGGCATGTTATCAGGTACAAATAGAATGGACTACTACCAGTAAAAAATTGGGGTGTCAGTCAAAATATATATGAGAATGCACCACTACCAGGATAAATAGGGTTGGAGGTCATCCTGTCAGGTACAAATATCTATCAGAATGGACTACTACTTGTATAAATAGGGGCAAAGTTATTTCTGACAGGTAAAATATCTTTTAGAAAGGACTACTACTAGTAAAAAATTGTGGTGTAGGTCATTCTGATAGGCAAAAATATAAATCAGAATGAACTACCACCAGGATAAATAGGGGTCGTAGGTCACTGTGACAGGTAAAAATATCTATCAGAATGGACCACTACATACATAAATGGAGGCATAGGTCATTCTGTCAGGTACAAATATCTATCAGAATGGACTACCAGTATAAATAGGGGCATAGGTCATTCTTTCGGGTACAGATGTTCATCAGCAGCCGAGTGCCATCTAGTTTGATTATATTGGAGATAATTCTTACATCTCTACAGCAGATTCCTCCAACATTTAGCAACTCACACCAAAACAACATAGACTGAAAAATAACAGCATGGGGAAGAGGCAAAATATGTATTTTTCATTTGGGGGTGAACTTTCCCTTTAAATTTCCATTCAAATATTCACATTTGAGATACTGGAACCACACAATGATTATATTGTTATATTATATAATATGAATAGCAGGTGGGAAAATAAAAAAGCTACCATGTACAATAGGTGGTCAGCAATAGAATTGTGGCCAGGACCCCCAACAAGCCTATCTCCCTATGCTTTTCCTGTTTTTCTCTAATTTTACTCTTTCTGTTGTGTCAGAGGTGGTGTGGTGAACCAGGAAGACCTGTATGAGGCTCTGTCCACTGGGGAGATTGCAGGAGCTGGTTTAGATGTTACTGTTCCAGAGCCCCTGCCCACAAACCATCCTCTCTTTACCCTCAAAAACTGCGGTGAGTCTGCCTTAAAAAGAGTTGTTTTTTAAAGGCGAACTTTTATTCAAAAATATATACTTTTTTGTCATATTTTCTGAAATTGTCACTACACTGTCACAATCACTGCTCGTGACCTGTGGTCAGAATGTCAAACTCTGCAACGCTGATCAAGTATGAGTCAAGATTCTGTCACTGCATTGCATATTTCTCACCTAAAATATTTTCAGAAGCATATTTTAGTGTACCGTTTAGCTGTAAAATGAGAAATTTTGCTTTGACTGGTGCTTCGTTTTGGTTCAACCATTTCCAGCATGGTGGTAGGGTCACAAACTTCTCTTTTTGATCACTGCTGCCAAGTTTGATGCCATTTCACAAACGATGATTGACATGATTGACAGCCACGTTCGAGACCTCTCGGCTCTGGCTGCTTGTCGTTTTTCATACGCGGCAAGTTCTTGCCAATGCCTTTAGAAGCACTACAAGAAGCAGGAACACAAACTTTTTGTCAAATTATCTTGTGCTGATGTACTACTGTGTGGATGTGGTGAGTTTTTCAGCAAATATGACAAAGTTTCTTTTTTGTTAGTAAAAGTAACACAAAGTTACATCTTTAAGTAACACTAGAGTATTGTCGCCATGCTCTACGTTCCCATTGCCTATAACTTGTCTCTTTGATTCTCTCCTCCCACAGTGATCCTCCCACATATTGCAAGTGCTTCTTATACTACCCGTAACGCCATGTCGGCTCTGGCTACAAACAACCTCCTCCTCGGTCTGCGGGGGGAGCCGATGATCAAAGAACTCAAACTGTAACTGGTGCTGCTCCGGCTCATTACTGGACCAGTTCAACTACTGTACCTACTTATTCTTTGAAGATTAAAATAAAATTTAAAAAACAACTTTATGAGTTTGTAATGTTATGCTCTCTTTTTTACTAATGTCCTAATCATCAGTCAAATCAACATAAAATAATAACATTACATTTTGTCTTCTTATAGTACCTCTGTGCTATTTCAGCTCATACTTCATAACTAGATACAGTATATTGCCACCTGGTTGAATGCTTTTGAGTACCAGTCGAGTTGCACTCACAGTTTACATCCATGTCTGTTTAAACATGGATGCTTCACACACCATGGCCTCGGATTTGGAGAATCAGCACCTCCAAATCCAAGGCCATGGTTCTCAGCCGGAGAAGGGTGGAGTGCCCCCTCCGGATCGGGGACGAGATCCTGCCCCAAGTGGAGGAGTACCCAGTACCTCTGGGTCTTATTCATGAGTGAGGGAAGGATGGAGCGGGAGATCGACAGGCGGATCGGTGCGGCGTCTGCAGTAATGCGGACTCTGCACCGATCTGTTGTGGTGAAGAGGGAGCTGAGCCTAAAGGCAAAGCTCTCGATTTACTGGTCGATCTTTGTTCCTGCCCTCATCTATGGTCACGAGCTTTGGGTAGTGACCAAAAAGAACAAGATCGCAGGTACAAGCGGCCGAAATGAGCTTCCTCTGTAGGGTGGCTGGGCTCTCCCTTAGAGATAGGGTGAGAAGCTCGGTCATCTGGGAGGGGCTTGGAGTAGAGCCGCTGCTCCTCTGTGTTGAGAAGAGCCAGATGAGGTGGTTTGGGAATCTAATTAGGATGCCTCCAGGACGCCTCCCTGGTGAGGTGTTCAGGGCATGTCCCACCGGTAGGAGACCCCGGGGAAGACCCAGGACACGCTGGGAAGACAATGTCTCTCAGCTGGCCTGGGAACGCCTCGGGGTCCCCTGGGAAGAGCTGGACGAAGTGGCCGGGGAGAGGGAAGTCTGGGCTTCCCTGCTTAGGCTGCTGCCCCCGCGACCCAACTCCGGATAAGCGGAAGAAAATGGATGGATGGATGGATGGATGGATGGCTTCACACACATCTTTCCCCCGGTAGCACAGAAGATTTTCACAAGCAGCACAGTTTCAAGGTGGACACCCAAGGTTTTGAGTTATGGCCAAAACAATGTTTTATGAGGTCACCATGACCTTGATTTTTGACCAACATATTTTAATCTGTTCATCCTTGAGTACAAGTGGACATTTGTGCCAAATTTGAGGAAACTCTCTCGAGGCCAACTTCAGAGATGCAGCATGACAGCGACCTTGACCTCTGACCACTAAAATCTAATCATCTCATCTGTAAGTCTACTTTCACTGTTGTGCCAAATTTAAAGAGAATCCATCAAGGTGTTTTTGAGATATCGTGTTCAAGGTCACAGTGACCTTCACCCTTGACCTTTTACCAAAAAATCTTATTAACTAATCATTGAGTCAATGTGAATGTTTTTGTCAAATCTGAATTCGTTGAGGAGAGCTTGAGAATGTGCCAGCCGGACGGGCAGACAAACAAAAAAGAAGAAGTCGGCAACAAAGCAGAATTTCATAGTTTTTTAATTCAGTCTATACAACTGAACAGAACATACTGTACAATCTTCATAGCCTTCAACAGTAAAGAGACAAACACTTAGACCTCTCATGGTTACACTATGTTAGGTATACAGAAACAACACAGAGATACTCCAGATTTGGCATATCAACAAAAGCCCAGCTTTTCAAGCTAGAGGGCGTAAGGCAGTTACTTTCATAATCAATTTAGGCCTTTTTATACATGTAAAATGTATGTAAAATTTTGGCATATTCATACAGGGGTAATACAGTGCATTTTTCAGAGATTCACAATAAGTGTTTGCGTAACAGCTTTAGAAGACAGCACCATGATGATCCTCAACAGGCTGCTGTGTGAAAGCCATTTCAGAGGACTACTTTCACCTCATCACCTCCACAACTCAGCACTTCTCAAGAGCATCCACCCTTTCCAGAATGTGGAGGAGGCATAAGGAACTGAGGAACAGATTTAAGATTTAACCGTCAGTGATTGTTTTAAATCCTGTGACCCAGCTACGACAACGTCGCTATTGATTCCATGAATTACAGGGTTATTAAACAGGTTAGCTCACGTTTACAGGGAGAAACATCCAAAAAAGCAATTCTTCTTCTGATGTAAAAAGGCAAGATTATCCATTAACTTAGGTGCCAAATAAAATGTGTACAGACTAACAGTGTCATGACTCTACAGTACAATAAGGTGCCGACTAGAAATGAAAGCAAAGACCGCGTGTTTCTCACCAACAGTGTAGGTGACACAATACAGCAAGCATTAAAGTTTACATAAAGGCAAACATGTATTTTCATTTTGGTTCACTAAAACAGAACTCTACAACACTGCATGAACACTGACTTCAATTAACCATCCGTCTACCGGTGAAGCTGCTCTTATTTACAACCTGCAGGAAATCAGGAAATCTGAAGCTGGGTTGATGAAAAAATGCAAACTTAGACTCCCTCTCAGCGTGTCCGCGATATTTTCCAATTTTGCGCAAATCGTCAATTGAAACACAAACTTACGGGACATGACAGCAAGTTACAGGCAGACATTAAATTACAGTTACATACATTAAAAAAAAACAGCTAAAACTCCTGAAATTTACATTTAAAAAAATCACAGGAAACCCTGTAAAATTCTATTATTTACCTATATGTATCTGCATTTCACAAACTGTGGAGATTGCGTGTTA
The DNA here is from genome assembly GCF_026936395.1 of Plectropomus leopardus. NCBI lineage: Eukaryota > Metazoa > Chordata > Actinopteri > Perciformes > Serranidae > Plectropomus > Plectropomus leopardus. Next base: position 4,046,243 of record NC_142178.1, read on the forward strand.
TAGATAACCTGCTAACAAAAATGCTACAACCTTTAGCTTGCAGACTCATCCTGTAAAGAAGGGAAAACCCTCAAGAGCTGGTAGAGTTGGCTAATTGCAATACAGCAAAGTTTCCACATAATTCAACAATCTAGTAAACATGTTAGTTATAAAAACAGGATGATTTGTCTAAGTGCTTTTGTAACAGATGCAACATTACTTGTATAAAGAGACATGTATGTAAAGCACTGATATCAAGTACAGTAGCAAACTTAAACACAATGTTTAGTTCTTCTGGAGTGTTGTTTTGTCTCTCCTTCAAGAGAAAAATGATGAAAACCACCACAAATGTGCAATATTTACACCTTTAAAGCACTTTTCAACACGTGCTGAACCTCAGCAAACTGTTTTCTTCAGACGACTCTGCCTCTTGGCACAACTTCATTGCCCTTTTAAGAAACAACCTATGTACATGTGAGAAGACCAGTGACCAGGGAAATTGATGCTTAAGTAAACTTGCTGACCACAGCTGAAATTTGTGGTAGTTTATCCAGTGAAACCAATAAGGACGGAAAGTCGCTGAATGCCATATTTTATACAGTTGAAAAGTTCTGCACATCATGACACAAAATAAGGTGCATTTACAAAGAATTTTCCTGTGAAGCTGTTATCTAGGTTTTAAAATGCCATTATAATGCAATAATATGTCAACATTAGTGTTCTCAAAAAGAGACTGCACCTTCTAGTAAAAGGATGGTGCAAGTTGAAACTTTTCTCTCCCTCATTGCACTCCTAACAATGTGACTTAATTCTAAGGTTAAAGCTACAGTTAGTAACTTTTGTAAGAATAGCTTTTTGTCAAAGTTGCATGCTACTCTTTTGTACAGGCTGCAGCAGGTGCGATGCAGCGGCCCGGACGAAAAGAGACTTTGCTCAGTCAGGCTCCGAGATAACAGTATCCTCTCTCTTCTGCTTAGAAGTGGTGAATTTACAGCTAATATCAACTACGACAGTTTCTGGCTTGTATTTTTTTATCTAGTGTCAGCAAGAAATGCTGTTGCATATTTCTGATATGCTGTTAGCACGGTTTACTGTATTATGTAAATCCAAGTCAAACTGAATATCCCACTGAGGCTGTTAAATCTTAATATGGGAATAAAGCAAAATGAATTGTTGAATATTCCTATTGAACAGCTGAATCTGATTCGGCTGACGTTATTCTGAGTCAGGGACAGCCCTAGGATAAAGTGACAGTGTCAGAAAATATGACAAAAAGTCATTTTTAATTAAAAGTTGCCAACCACAGCTTTGATCGCTCTGTGTGAAAAGCACAAATTGGGGCAGGAGATCGATCAGAGCCATGGACAGTTTCCCATTCCTCTAAAACTTACACTTGACAAACTACAGGTAGAAATGATTGCAGTCACAGGAAGCGTGAATGCGTCATCAGTGCAAACTTCTGTTCTGCTCTGCAACACTTCTGCTCATTCAAAGGTGCTTGGACTGAAAGGTAACTACAGAGGTTAAACAATGACCTTACTCTGTGGTTGAATATGCACTGCTATCCACTAACAGCTACTGAGAAAAATGTTGAGCTGTTGTTCTGGTCGTCAATTGTCTCAAATTTGATCGCTTCAGTAAATAAAAGAATATTATACTTGTGCAGTTAACTATTTCACTGCATGTCAACAATAGGGTAAAAAACACTAAAACTACATTCTCTGTCATTTTTTCTGTTAGTTGAGCTCGCAAAAAGTGACAGATTTTAGTATAACCTCAACGCACCTCACAGGACTGCATCTGACTTCATCCACCTTTTTGTACAGGAGAGTATCAAAAGCACACACAACCATCAACAGTTCTTACAGGCATTATACCTGACATCCAAACTGCAACTGAACCAGTTAGTCCACAGTCTATATAACAGGCCTTGCACAGAACAAGGCACAGACGATACGCAGAATTACAACGACTCAACAGTCTGATCTGGGATGCTGCTACATGTTTTACAAATGTGCAACGAAGAATCTACACATAAGCACACTATTTTACATGATATTTGTTCTAAATGATAGTGTTGCTCAGCTGCCACAGAGTGAATGCCTTTGCACACTGAGTCCATTATTTACTTTTTTTTATTTGTGTCCGAAACTGTCAAGTGAAGTTAACTAGTTCTATTTTCTGGTTTTTTCGCATCCGTCAGGAGCTTTTAGAAAATTGTTTGACCATGAAACAAAGAAAAAATGTGGCAGCGGGACACTTCACTAACAACACAGAGCTGCAGAGTGCACAGTATCTTTTCATAACTTGATGGTGCACTTTTAACAATTAAGACAGTGATATTCAGATGGATGATGATGAAGAGGAGGTGGATGAGGACTGCACAGAGAGTAGATGGGTTTCCATTATAGATTTGTGCAAAACTTAAGCAATGTTTTAGAAATGAGGATAAACACAATTGTGAGATGATGTGTGATGTTCTGCAACTTCTCCTCTGGCAATAACAATCTAAGAAGCATGGTGATGTATGTTCAAAACATCAGCAGCTTTATTTCTATTGCAGTCACCACACTAGCCGTCCTTATTTCAAATCCAAGGCCACGTAGGTGTGTTATTGTGCCCCTTATATGTGGGAGCGGCCACATATGAGCTGATGAGTCCACAATTTCACAGAGGAATTGTGGATTCAAAAACTTCCAGATGATCTGCTCAACTTTCAAAGACTTATGTGATGTAATAACACCTCTTGTCTGCTGCATCATGCCCGAGAGAGTCAGTTCCTACTGAAAAGCGCATAGCCATAGCATCATGTGACCTAGAAAAAAAAATTCCATTGCAGTTTTGCAAAATATGGCTTTTTCAAATATACCACCTCATGAGAGCTTAAAAACTTTTTTGTGCTAAATGGCAGGTTTTTCGAAACTAACATTTCCATTAGGTGTATTTTATATCCACAATTTAAATTTGTGTAATTTGAGGGTTAATGGTAACCTGCCTAGTGAAAGCAAACGTATGGAGACAGAGAGGAGGGAAGCTCAGTCCTTTACTGCTGGGAGAAAATGTGTCTCGAATTGCAAATGTTTGTTATGAATAGAACAATAAAACACATCGGACTGAGTGAGCAAGATTTCTGTACATAATGGTTTTTTTTTTCTTTTTTCTGGATGACGGATCAAAAACACGCATCCGAAAAAAAACGGACTCGATGTGCAAAGGCCTTTAGTAAGTCAAATATGCTTCAATAAGTTTATCAGAAACTGTAGATATTAAGTATTAAGGGATCACCTCAACAGACTGAAATATTACTTCACAAGAGATATGACACATTTTAGAAAGACAATATATTTTACAGTGTAGCAAGTTTAAAAAAAAGAAAAAAAAAGCTTAAACTGGCCTGGATCATAGTATGAAAAGTCCATGGGATGCATGGAAACCAGAAAATCCTGATCATAATCTCATGATGACAGCAGTGTATATTTATGGTTCTTTCTGTGATTAATTCATAGAAACAAATGTGGAAATTTTGCATGATCTGCATCCTTTTAATATTTCTACAGATGAAATCTGTTAGTAATAACTCTAGCCGCCTTGACAATGTCGATTTCTCCTGGAAAAGATGTATGATTAGAAAATCATCTCAATCTTTGGTCTGTCATTGGGACATAACAGCTGATCAGATCCGGCTGCTCCGTCAGAGCTTCAGAAAAACATTTTTATGACTTAAAAATTTGTCCCATCGCTGATTCATCATGTATTCACCCTGTCGCCCTGCTCCACTGTAATGCGGTGCCCTCGGACCTACAGCAGGGCGTTGGACATGTTACTGTTCTGCCAGCGCAAACAGGTGGTTTTGGAATGCTTGTACAGGTGGGAGGACTGGCTAAAGCGCTTCCCGCACTTAAGACACGCGTAAGGTTTCTCTCCTGTGTGCACGCGGATGTGTTTCTTGCAGTCGGTGAGGGTGAGGAAGGTTTTGCAGCAGATTTTACAGGCATACTTACGGTCTCCCTCCACCACCAAGACGTTGTGCTCCGACAGAGCCTTCTTGCACTTGGACAGAACATCTGCTGAAGCTCGGGTCAGCTGAGGGGGGAGGGAGGTGGGCCGGCTGTTGTTCATCTCATATCCACCGCTCTTGTTAAGTAGCAGAGGACTTGCTAGACTCGAGGAGGAGGAGGAGGCAGCATCCTGGAGAACGCCGCCTTCTTCTCCTCCAATGCCGGGGTTGATTTTGGGAGCAATACGTCTGTAACTTGGGTAACCCAGAGCAGCAGCGGCCGCTCCCCCTGCTCCTCTTGAGGGTCTCCCCAAGGAGTGCAGCCCCAAACTGGAGCGCTGGAAGTCCAAACCAAAGGGATCCACCCCTCCACGCCCTCCACCACCACCACTTCCCCCACCTCCTCTCGGGTTCCCTAAGCCATCGTGCAGCGGGCGGAGGAACAAAGAATCAGCTTGTAGGTTGTCTCCAAAAGTGTTCCGACTCTCTGCACCGAGTGGACCCGATTTCAAAAGAGAGGAAGAAGCAGAGTCAGAAGGCCCGGCAGCTTCCTGTCTGAGCAGGAAGTGGTGTCCAACTGCATCCCCAGTAGTTGTATTGGGGAGCTCATCCTCTCCAGGAACCAACGCTGCCACACCACTTCCGAAATCCTTAGGACTGAGGAAGCTAGAAATATTAAATCCAGGTTTGCCGCCCAGTCCGCTGTTACACCCAAAACCTCCTCCGACTCCGGCGCCTCCTGCCATGCTGTTCTTGAGGAGGAGCTGGGAACTGGGCTGCAGCAGAGAGTCGGAGCTGGGTTGGGGTTCAGAGGTGAAGCTGTGGTCGCTGCTCTCCGGGCTCAGCTCCGCCTTCTCCTCCTCCTCCTCCCGACTTCCGGGCTCAGCCGGGTCGCTGCCTTCAGCCTGCGATGTCACGTCGCTGATTTCATCTGTTGGCTCAGGAGAACTGAGCGGCTCTCGTTTAACCACCACCTGTTTAAAACAAAGGTGGTCATTCATGTCAGACCAAAGGAGCTTAAATGAGGGAAGAAACACTTAACACTGCCAAAAACATTTCAACAAGTGTTTTCTGAAATGTTGTAGTGTTTTGACCCCCAGGACCACCGTAGACAGCTGCAAACGTAGAGCAGCATGATTTGCATGTTCATACGTGTGACACGCTTTTGAGACTGTCAGTAAGCCTCATTTAAGAATTTGTACAACAAATTTGTCCCTAATAACTCTTATGTGTGATTGAAGAAAATATTCAGTAAAGAAGGTTCAGGTGGTGTTTGACTTAAATACAAACATGTTTGATCTTTCTATTCAGAGAAATTGTTGCACTACGATTTGAATAGATGGATCAGATCTGTTGAGGTGCGGTTGTATAATGTGTTGCTGCTGTGGACAGGTCAGTAACAAAACAGATTTTAGCCAACTGAAACAAATCCCACCTGCAATAATCAAAATGGGTAAAAGAGTACACTAGCAACGTTTTGGGTCACGGTTAAAAAGTTCAATGATCTACATGAAATCCTGAATTTTTTTTTACACTAAACAATAAACATTCCTTGAAAAAAATAGCTTGTTCATTTTTATTTAATGTTATGTTAAAAATGTAGAATGTTGTAAATGTATATGTACACACACACACACACACACACACACAAACATAAGATGTTAACAATCATTTTGAGATTTTGCAATGCAACATTAGAAAAAAGGTGATTCCTAATAGCCTATTTCAAATGTCTTATCATTTTAATTCTGTTGAAAGATTGATTTAACACATTTTTAATACCATTAAGGCCTTATTTATAAATGAAAGAATTAAGAATACCTTAAAAGACTTTTTAAGGATCTGTGGAAACCCTGTGGCTTCCATGTAAAAAAGAAGAAAGAAAGGAGACTTGAATTTAATCTGAAGTAAAGAAGTAAAAAGAAATGATATCATTTTGTTATGCTAGGGAGAGAGACGTCTGGGGTATTTTCTGTTGCCTCCACTACCAGGGCCAGTGGGGATAAACACTTGCTTGAGAAAAGAATGATAAAACCTAAATGTTAATAAATGTGCAGCTTAAACATGTTACAATATGAATATTCTGTTCAACGTATCAGCATATCGTGCTGATTTACCAAGAGGTTTGAAGGCCTTTTTTTCCTTTTTAGATTTTAAGGAGGAAAAAGTCTGCACTGTGACAGCTGCGTCAGGGTTTTGACATAAGCCTGAGGATCATCCTCTGGTGCACCTGACAGTGTTCCACTGTGTTATGCTGTTATTCATCTCTGCAACAGGCATGCCCCCTCTGACTGCTTCCCATCAGAGTCACAGATCAAGATGCTGTTTAATCACCAAACTTCATATCAGACCTTTTCTGTTAGAATGTGGTGCCGCTGTGTTGACACGTAATTGGCAGTATATTGATAACTTTAATACAGCTGCCAACTAGGTACTATATTGTACTTGTTTCGGGTCCCAAAAATGACAACTGACAGTGACAATTTGTAAGGTTTTGTTTGCGGATTCCCAACAGCATAGCTGTTTTAAATTATTTTTTTACTCTCATGTAGCTTATATCCTTATGTTAAGCATTTTTTTGGCAAACATTATGATCACATTTGTGAGTTTGGTAAATCCAACTTGGAACAAATGTGCCTCATCAAAAAAAAAAAAAGATTTATGAGACAATACAAAGTTCCCACACATTGTCATGGACAAAATTTCAAAAATTTTCCATGACTTTTCACAGACTAATAGTAATAATAATAAAAATAATGCCTTGCCCCACAGGCCTGCTGTGTTTCAAACTTCAGATTCAAACCCCACGCAAACCTACTTTTATGTTACTGTTATTCATGGAGGAAGAGATCAAACATGGGGAGAAAATGAACAAACGAATGTGACACATATTACAGCTACGTTACATCGACAGCCACAGAAAAAAAAATTGCTGTTGTGTTACACAATGAGGAAGGTTATATTAGTGGTGGAGTAAAAAGAGCATAATATCATGACATTTTGGCGTGGCAATATCGTTTCAATACACAAATGCTCCTGACTGATTTTTTACATTTAAATTATTAATATTACAAATACAAATTAAACTTTTGGTTGCCTTCTGGAATAACAGATTCACTTGTTTTTCTGAGCACACTTAATTAAAATAATTTTAAAAAAAACAATAGATTGCAATATATTGCAAAATATCTGCTACTGCAATGCTCAACATATTGCAACAAGTTTAAAATTGCAATATTATAGATTGCGACCTAATTACTGTGACAGTATGTTTTGTGGGTCCTTTTGGTGATATCCATCCCTAGAATACTGAAACAATTTAAATACACACGGCGAAAGTCATTGACTTTTCCCAAAATTTTCAATGATTTTTATTAATTCCATGACTTTTCCAGGGTTTCCATGACTGTGGAAACCCTGTATATATAGAAATTTATTGGCAAGCATTAAACTAATGATCTAGTTCGTGAGTGTTGAATCCAACTTGGAACATGTGTGTTATCAAAAAAGTAAAGAGATTTAGGGGACAAATATGAAAAATGCATATGCTGCATAAGGCTTAATTAAAGTTACTTACTTTGCCACAACGACAACAAATCGAGCCACAGCTTTACCTTCTGTTCCTGTTCTTCGGCCTCCTCCTCCTCTCCTGCTTTGATCTTCACCCCTGCTCTGTTGACCTGGTGGTCCTGGTCTTCCATGTCCTCCTCCTTTGTCACCCCTCCCTGCATTCTCCCCAGGTCTCCCCCCTCACAGTGTCCACTGTCTGACTGGCTGGGCATCTGAGGATCATCTTGGGACACCCCTACGAGGCCAGTAATTGCAGCCTCCAATTTGGATTCGTCCCCCATCTTGTGGGAGTCCGGGGACAGCAGTGCTCCTTCTTCTTGCTCTGCGTTCCCCCCTCCTTCTCCTAACAGCCCCAGGTTCGGGGCAGAGGGCCGCAGCCTCTGCCTTGGTCTCTCCTCCGACAGGCCAAGAGCCATAGATGGCTTGCGTTTGTGGAAGCGTCGGATTGGAAAGGAGGCTCTCTGCTCGACCACTCGGCCGCCGACCCCATTTCCAACTCCATCCTCCTCCATCCCGCCCAAAGCGGAGCTCACCAGGCTGAGCCCCAACTGCTGCAGGAGGAAGGAGCGCTGCAGCTTTGACGTGGCAGCGTTTGCAGCGAGGTTAGCATTTGCTGTGAGAGTAGGGTTCACGGTGATATCTGAGACTTGCTGCTGCTGCTGTTGCTGCTGCCTGTGCCTCTGCTGCTCCAGCTGAGGGTGGTGATGGGTGGGTCTGTCGGAGGAGGGGGACATGGGCAGGGTGCGTGTGGTCAGGTAGTGTTTGCAGGCCTTGACTACATTGTTGAGGTGCAGGTGTGAGGCTGCCAGGAGGATATCCATGACGTTGCTCTCCCCTAGCATCAGCGTCGAGGTGTACATCATGTCCACCAGAGCAGCAAACGCTTCAGCTGTCACCACCTGCAGGTACACAGACAGCTGATTGATCTCGCTGCTACTATTTAAACAGCAGCAGCACAGTCTTTAAAGGGATGATGGAGTGCATTACACGCACAGATACATTTTATTTTTTTCTTCATTTTTTAGTGAGCTAGTTTTACTATAATACTGTAATAAGTGTAATTGTGAAATATTTTTATGTGTTGTGAGTGGGAATGTTTAAGTTAAGCTCTAACACTACTTTGAAGGGGAACTGTGATTCTATTACATTAATAGTGTTCTGCACTTTATTACACTGCTACACTAAGTGGAATTAAGAGCATTTTTGATGACACATTTTAGTTTGTCTACTTTATTTTGTTTAGAAAAACAAATGCTACACTAAGTGGCATTGTGATAAGAGTCATATAAAACTATTTTTAGTTTGTCTACTTTGTTATTTTTTGTAAAAATAAAATAATAAACCCTTAAGGAACTGTTTGGATGCAGACATTTTTTTCTTGTATTGAATTGCAGAGCTTTGCTTCTAAACTGGGGGCGTGCTGACTGACATCTAATGTACAGTATGTTTTACCCTTTAATAATTCAGGGTTCCCACATTTTCATGGACAAAAATTCAAAACTTTTCAATGATCCTGAATCCTTGTCCTACTCGCCCAGCGTTTTTCAAATATATAAGAATAAGACTCAAACTAAGAATCAAACTCTATTTAACAGCATCATTTCAGTATCCCTCATGATGTGTTCAAGGACTGTCCAAAACTTGAAAATTCAACACAAATTCCTATTTTCAAAGAAAACATGCCATCCAAACCTGTGGCATTCTTTAAAAAATATATTTTAAGAGAAAAAGAAAATAAATTCACCCTTTTTTTCCTTTTTTTCAATTTTCTTTAAATATTTCCAAAAATCTGTTGTCTATAAAAATTAAGAAAAAAGAAAATCTCCAAAGAAAATGTAAAAAAAAAAAAAAAAGAAAAAATATTCACTAAAAACTAAAAAAAGAAGGAAAGAACAAATGGTGGTAAAATAAATACAAAATACAACCATTAAAACTTGTATTCCCCTCCTACAAGCCAGAGGTGGGAAAAGCATTCATTGACATACCTAGTGGGCATACATGAAGGGAGCATGTGGAGAAAATTTAGAAACTTTTGAGATGAACAAATAAACAAAAACAAAGCATGTTAATGCATATTAAAGCTACAGAAAATATTTACTGTTATGCTACATTAATGTAATCTAATTTATTATACACCGCAAATTTCCATGATTTGTCCAAAACTTGCAATTACTTTTAATAGTTCTGTTTCTTTTCCAGGCCTGGAAAATGTGACTGTAAAATTCCATGACTTTTTCAGGTATTCCACGACTGAAGAATAGATCTAAACTTTTCCTTTAAAAATGTTGAGTTTTTACTGAATAACTATCACTGCTATTATCATCTGAAGTTGAAGAGTCCCTCTCTCCCCAAATCCCACCTCTGATCTCCATCATCGTCACACTCTTCCCCACGCTCATCACTATAAACATTTGAGTATCATCATCCTTCTTTTGCCCGAAACTGTTAAGTTCCTAACCTCGCTGTCCAGCTGGATCATGTTCATGCTCGCATCTCCCTCTGCGACCGTGAACAGGGCTCTGAAGTGGGTGCTGCAGGCTGCCAGCACCGAGCGGTGGGCCTTAAAGTGTCTGCTGCCCACCACGATGACACAGTCCCACAGCTGACCGTGGACACGCTGGTAGTTGAGCTGCTGGAAGATCTGCTCGAAGTGGCCCGGGAAATCCATCGCCCTAAAGACAGAGGAAAGCAAAGGTTGGAGAAGACTGAGCAGGGAGAGGAAAAATCTAATGTTGTACAGCTGAAGCAATTAGTCGAGTGACATAACATTTATGGACAATGGTCTGATAATTGTTTAAATCATTTATCTTTGGAAACTGACAAACATAAGAGCTTTCGAATGATGGTATAACAATTCAAGCAATTTGAAGACAAGAATTTGAGCTCTAAGAAACAAAAATTACTGTTTTTCACTGTTTTCTGATAGTTCATAGATTAAATAATCAAACTAATTAATTAAGATTAAGATTAAACTAATTTATTGTCTAGCTACTGCAAGCTGGTTGACATTGCTGTTTTTAACCCCTTTGATTTCCGAGCAAATTAGCTTCATTTCTTTCAAACACATGGGAAGAGGGTGACAAGCAACTTGAGAAGAAATGGTCGCCAAAATAGCAAGAAATTAGTAAAAAGTTACAAAAAAATTAACTGAAAATATGCACACAAAAAAATATCTTAAGAAAGTGTTTCTGAAAAAATATATATTTGTTAAAGAACATCTAATAATATTGCACAATTTTTATTAATCCCACCCAGCTAATTTTCAGTTCATTTCCTTTTCACCTTTAATTATTTATTATTTTATTAATTCCATGACGTTCCCTGGCCTGGTAAATAAGACAGAGACATTCCATGACTTTTGCAGGTTTTCCAAGCTCGTGGGAACCCTGTTGACTCAAAAGAAACTTGATACACAGTGCTGAGTTGCAAATCAAATTAATCCTCCAGCTTTCACGTTATATGTACTATACTGTTGACCTGCCATCTTCCCCTAAAAATACCCTGTATCCACCCAAAACGATACTTACTTACTTTACTTGCTTTGCTTGGGGGTCACTTTTGCACTTTTGGGGGCCAGTGGCAGCAGCCTCAAATATGTTTCTAGGATTTTAAGATATTTTTAGGATTTCCGGACATTCCTGTGATTTATTTATTTATTTTTTCTTTTTACATTTTCAGGACTTTAGGGTGTTTCTATAATTTTAGGACCTTTCTATAAGTTTTGGTCATTTCTGTGGTTGTAGGATGTTTCTAGGAATTTGTGTCATTTCTAGGAATGTAAAGCATGTCAGAACTTAAGGATGTTTCTAGGATTTTAGGACCTCAATTCTAAATTTAAGCATGTTTCTAGGATTCCTTAGATTTTAGTAGTATTTGAAGGGTGACATTATTTGGACACGGTGACAAAATAACTAAAACCAGTGTTGGAGTGAAAGGCATCTTTAAGATTAAGAGGGTCTGCGCAAATTCCTGGGACATTAGTAAACAATGTGCATTCAGAGCAGTTTTATTTATTTATTTATTTTTACCGTGGGATGAGTTCCCTATGATTATGGAATACGCTGTGAAATAACTCGTCTTTTAGAGATTCCAACTATTTACTGGTGTGATGTTAACGTGACAACCGCACTGATAACACAGTGGGTTAGCTACAGAGCATAGCGTACAGCGTTACAAGAGTTAGCTAGCAAGTCTAGCCTGGCTAACACATGACCAGTTAGCTAGTTACAGTAACAAGCTAAAGTAGCATGTCTTCCCATTGTTATGACCGTGAGATAAAAGAGACGATGATAATAAACATTACCTTGAATTTCCCGAAGCGCAGGTAGCAGGAGGCAGAAACAACAGGCCCTGACCACAAACTGACGAGGCTAAAGTTAGCTGGCTGCTGCCCAGCAAATTAGCTACAACAGAAGCGGTAGCATACGGTCACCTGGCTGGACCGCTAGTTTGTACCGAAGCAGCTTTTTCCCCATTAAATGTAGCGATAGCTGACTAACATTTGTGCCGCTGCTGCGTCTTCTGCGGCCCCTCTGACACTTTGCTCGCGGTGAATGGGTCGGCTGAGGGGGTCGAAAGCTGCCTGTGATGTGAGCTCACGGGACCGTCTGTCTCGCGCAGCTGTCTGTCAGTGTCACCCCCATCCACGGTCAAATGTATAACTACCGTCAGTGACACATACAATGAGTGTCAGTTGTTACACGGGTCCGATGTGCTTTTTGTAATATGTAATAATTCATCACGCTCAGACAGGTTTTCCCAGCCAGACTCACAGGGTGGCGCTGTGCTCCACTTCCATGCCCGTGACCTCGCCGAGGTGAAGGGCTGCAATTATACGGTTCACCACAAGGTGTCGCTGCTGCAGCGCCAGAGCCATAGACTATAAATAAAAAATATTTATTTATTCATTTATATTTATTAAATATTATCCTTATATATAGTATATGGTCAGGGCATTGTCCTAAAATCTTATTCTTCTTTGCAAGCAAAAATTTAACCCTTTGGCAATAAGCAACTTAAGTAGAAATGAGCATAAATCAGCATAAAAATAAAAATAAAACAAAGTTAAAAAAAAACTTACAAAATTAGAAGGTAATAAAGTAAGACAAATAAAGGGAAATGACCTGGGGAGGATTTTTTCTTTGCATTTTTATGTCATTAGAGCAATTTAAAAATAATAAACGATTTTTGAAAAAAAAAACATACCCCATAATTTCTTAGGCCTTAGGAATATAGGCTTCAAATGGTTGAGATGGCAGTTCATAGTAATAGTATAACAGAGAGAAAGGCACCATGGCATTAGCAGTACTAAGATTATTTCCACACTTATTTTACATTACAGTACTTTGAAAAAAAAATCTCAGAAATGATGAAAAAAACATACTGATATAATTTCTTTCACCAAATATATAATGGGCAAACATTTAATGTGTAGCATTAACAGCAGTAAATACTTATCCTTAAAAAAATGGTGAATTAATTATATTAGTATCAATACTTTTACCATAAAAGGCCAACTCGACTGTTTGGTAAAACATTTTTCAAACAATAAAAATTCATATTTACAATTTTTTTCAACTTATATATAATGAATAACAACAGATGTGTCATTAAACAACAATCAATGATCAGAAAATCATTTATGTCTTAGAAAATTGTCAATTTTATTTTCATTAGCTTAGCATCACTACCTTTACCATAGAGGGCCAAATCAACTGTTTGGTAGAGCATGTTTATAAAAAAAATATTTGACCCTTATTAGTTTTTTATTTTTTGTATAAAATTACATAAATATGTTTGGCTAGACCTTTGAAACTGTAACATGAACAATAAACAGACCCATCTTTGAAAATCCCACCACACAGAGCCCTCATGTCTGGAGTGACTTAGAGACCTAGAGATGACTCAGTCAGGTTCAGTTGAATTCAATAAATTTTTCATGAAGGTATGGTGACTCAAAATGTACTCTAGCAAACGGCTGAGTGGGACATTACAAGGATAATGTAAACGATTCACAAAAAACAATAAGCACAGTCAATGATGAAAATAGTTATAGCAGCAATAGCAAAAACAGAGACAAACTTTTAAGTTATTACATAACATAGAATATCATCTTGCATAAAATCTCATGACAAGCGATGGGAAATCAGTGGATAAAATTCTATACTTTTTTACAAAATGTATGATTTGTGCCAATGTACATTGACAGATAGAATTATAAATACATTTAATACATTCAATTAGAGCTCATATACAATAATTTATCTTGTATTTCATTCATCTTAATGTAGTGATTAAAAAAATATTGATTTTAGTACAACTGGTAGTATCAACATATATTACATAACCTTAAGCAAAACGTGCATGTACATTATGTTGATATCAAACATCAAAACATTCACATTATAAATCGAGGTCCTGTAAGTTGCCCCAACTGGGTCCCACCTTGACTTTGGCCTTGAGCTTTACATACAGTTTTACTGCTGACTCCATCTCCCTCTTCACTATCTGAGCAACCTGACAGAAAGACAAGGAATTACGCATCCGTTACAAAAACTTGCAGAAAAACAGTCTTCATTAGAAATCACACATGGGTGAAATGAGCTATTCTAACATCATGTGGTTAATGTTGTTTCATTCTCTTGTCTTCTGACCATTTTATGTGGAACTGTGTGTACTTTTTTTGTTTAGTAGCATAAAATCAGGTATTGCTTTAGTACATATGGATGATGCACAAATATTAAGGGGGTTATTTATCTGGAGAAAGCATGGGAGATGAAAAAAAAGCTCTTTATCAAGATAAACTGTAGATTTTATAAAATTTGTTAAAAAAAAAAATAAATAAAAAATTACTGTACAATTTATTTTTTCCAATTTATTTGCAGGAATATCGGTAATGTATTATTTTGTAACTTAATTTTTTTTAATGGTTTTTTTTTTGCTGATACCTGTAAAATCAGAAGATGACACATGCTTTGTTTTGTGACGGTGTCTTGAAACCCCATTTAGGATTGGTCAGACTGGCATGACATAGAAATAAAAACAGACTGACTGACTTCCTCCCCGTGTGTCATGCTATGTCACCTGACTTCCTATAGCCTTTACTTTCTTTTAACCAAAGCCCGAGGCTTTATGATTTACACTGCGCTGAGACTAGCCCTGAGTTACGTGTCAATTGGAACACGGAACTCATGTTAACTCAAACATATTGCATATAAAACTGGAATAGTTGTCCATATCGTAGCAGGTTGTATATAGAATTTGGGAAGTCATTTATGTAGAATGTAGAATGTGAATGTATGTATAGAATAGGAATAAATACACGTGTACTTCTTCCTACTCCTTTTCGAACATGTGATATTTAAGTTTAAGTGGCTTAAGTATTTGTTTATTGACACTGATGTATAGGTTTTGTATATGCTTGCTTTTATTTGTGTTATGTTTTACTTTTTTTTATTTAAATCTTCTAAATTAGAATCATTCATTCATTCAACATTCTAAAATTCTGTTGTTAACCTAGCTCTGTTTCCCACTGGCAACTTTAAGCTCCAGGTTACACTCATTCTAAGGGGATAACCTTGCAAACTAGACTAGACACAGCAGTCGGTTGTCATTGTTCATTGATTGTCTTAAATTTGATTGCTCATATTATGGCTCAATTTCTTTTTAGTGTAAAATGAGACTTATGAATACATAAAACTGGAATTAACTGCCTCTGTCAGCCTGAAACTAACTCACACACAGTGTTGTAACTTGCAGGTCTATTCAGCAGCATAATTTCTGCAAATACTCTATAATACTCACCAAATACTTCTGATGATTTGATAATCAAAGTAATACTTTTCATACCTGTATGAGGTCTTCTTCGGTGGTTTCATAGATGAGCTCATCGTGCAGCTGCAGGACAAAGTAGGCTCCTCTGAGTTGAGATGTCACTCTGCGGTGATTGCTGGCTGTAAAACAGACTGCAGACATTAATCATTTACAGACTTTGAAATGATACAGAGCTTTCATGTTTTTGCATGGTAACAGAAGATGAAGTGTTAGTGACCTGAGTGCATGTGCTGGTGAGAGAGTGGAGCTGTGGGATATGTTTTACGTAGTCGTTTCTGGATGTTCACTGTGGCAAGTTTGACGATGTCTGCTGCTGAACCCTGTACAGTCGTGTTCACCGCCTGACGCTCGGCCTGACAAGACAAGGAGAAGTTACGTGATGAATTATAAAAAGTTAAAAAAAAGAAAAAGAAAAAAGGAGAATTCAACATTGCACATCTTACAGATACATTCTGTAAGTTCTGATGCTTACATGTGCTTTGATGTGTGGATTGGCGTTAGTGATTCCAGGCAGGTATCTCCTGCGGCCCATCAGAGTTTGAACATAGCCGTTCTTTACACAGTTCTTCACAGAGTCTCGAAGAAAAGCGTTGATTCCTGAAACACAAGACAGGACATGGATGTCATGTTTCTGTGCGGGAAATGTTTTATTAAATTGATTTTTTTTTTACTACGTAAATTGGTCAACCCCAAATTTCTGTTGTTTCAATGACTATACCCTGTTCTATTAATTTTACATGAGCATATACATTCACAAATTTGATGTCTCATTAACAGGCAAAAGATGACAACAACAGCAGAATTACCGCCTCTTGCTTGAATGCCTCCGTGAACCAGTCACAGTTTACATCTGTGTCTGTCCAGACTCATATGTAGCCACGACGGTTGACAATGCTTCAAATATGGATGTTGCTGCAAAACGCAATATATTCTACAACATGGATGCTTCACATATATCTTCCAGCCGGCAGCACAGAAGACGTCTACAATCAGCACAGTTTCAAGGTGGACACCCAAGATTTGTGTTACTAATTCAGTGTTTGACCAGATGTCCTCCCTTCTGTTCCTGAGAAATGAGTAACGGTGAGAAAAGTGTTCTCGAAGATTATTATGATGTCATAGTGAAGCTGACCTTTGACTTTTGGGATATGAAGTGTTATCACTTCAGTGTTTTATCCTATTAGACATTTGTGTGTAATTTTGTCGCAATTAGCGTAGGAATGCTTGAGTTATGGCCAAAAACATGTTTTGTGAGGTCATAGTGACCCTTGAAAATCTTATCAGTTCATCGCTGAGTCTAATACGCCTTTCCCACCAAAATTAGTGCATGTGCACCGGTTGTTCAAACATGGGTAGATAGACTGCATTCCCACTGCCAGTGAATACAGCCCTAGTGTAGACGAGTCTGCCTCTCTGTCAGCTTGTGTTTGTTTGTATGTCGTTTTGT
Organism: Plectropomus leopardus; assembly: GCF_026936395.1. Classification (NCBI taxonomy): domain Eukaryota; kingdom Metazoa; phylum Chordata; class Actinopteri; order Perciformes; family Serranidae; genus Plectropomus; species Plectropomus leopardus. The sequence continues at coordinate 4,063,069 of NC_142178.1, forward strand.
TGGTGTGTCTGCAAAACATCAAAGACAGGCAGGAGAACAGGTAAACATCAGACCCCAGCAGGACCAGAGGTCTGTGAAAACTTCTCAGTGGTTTCTTCTCCTCATATATCACTGACTTATTCAGTCTCTCTTTCAAACTTGGTGCAGTTGTATTCTGATCAGTGTTTTAGCTGCTTAGGAGGACATGGACAGTAATTCATGACGGCACATCATTGCATCCTACCAGTAAGGAGCTGAAATTACCACGTTCACCCGGGTGTTATGTTCCCATCAATGCTGATTGGAGCCAGAAGTAATAAAAACCTATGTCTACTGCAGAGTCATTTGACCAGGGTGTGAATGCTGACTGTATGCAGTCCCATTGCATAAAAAAAAAAACTAGATGTTAGCAGGGTTTCTGTGCAGTGGGAGTGAGGCTCAAGTGGAAGTTTGTGCCAAATCTGAAGAAATCCCCTAAAGCTGTTCTTGCGATATCATGTTCACAAGTATGGGAAGGATGAGGTCACTGTGACCTTGACCTTTGACTTTAGACCACCAAAATCTAATCATTTCATCATAGCATTCAAGAGGACGTTTGTGCCAAATTTGACTAAATTCCTTCTGTGTTCCTAGAGATAATATGCAATATTTATGAGAATGGGACCGGCGGACAAACAGACAGACCTACACAAGGATGTACAGACAGACGACCTGAAAATATAATACCTCTGGCCACAGCATTTACAAGGGCATTAAAAAAAACCACACACATACAATTGCATTATGCATAATTACTTGTGTGGAGGGGGTTCTACTGCCACAAACTTACATATGCACGCAAACAATTCTTTAGGTATTTGTGCCCAGAAAACAATGAGTGTGTAAATTGACTAAACAATAAACCAGCAATGTAAACCTTTGTATCTGGCCTTAAAACTCTCTATGTAGCAGGCTGCATCATTCTCCTCCACTCCCATTTGCTCCCCCAAAGACTTGGCTCCCATCCCATAGATGATGCCATAGCAAATCTGCAAAGACAAACATGTATGCATACTGGTGAGCTTACCATTAAGAATATATCTGTGTCCATATCATTGTGTTTTTATCGTTCAGCTGTACCTGTTTTGCCTGTTGTCTGAGGTTGTCGTTCACAGACTCTGGCTCGACGCTTTTCCATTCTGCGGCGATGCAGCGAAACACGTCCGCTCCTCCATTCAGCACCTTTGACGCACACAGTTTATCATTTTATTTTCCAGATTTATTGATGTTTGTTAGATGATGTTTCTTTGCTATTTACTGACCTGCAGAAGGCGTTGATCCTTGGAGAGGTGAGCCAACACTCTCAACTCCAGCTGAGAATAATCCGCTGCCAATATCATGCCTCCTATAGCACAGCACAGATACACACAGCTGAAAGAACAGTCTGACACAAAGTTACATACAAGATCCAAACAACTCTCTATCATCATAGTGACCTGGAAAAGGTACGAAGGCATGTCTCATGCTGACAGAGAAGGCCGGGCCTTGTTCTGCAGGGCCAGCTGCAGCTGAAGGCACGACAGAGCATCTCTTCTTTCTGTAAAAAAACAGTATAAGCATCAGTAGGGAACAAACTTTGTTAGCTCAGTACTTAACCTTATCAGCTTTGGAGAAAACCCATGGGATTTAGGGCATTTCCTGTCCACATATAGCATGTAACATTATGCACTGGGTTAATTTTTCACTTTAGGTACCTATCAGCATCTGGCTTTGTTAATTGGCACTCTTTTGCATTACAATGTCCTGACTTTCAATTAAATTCAATTTTATTTATAAAGCCCAATATTATAAATCACCTCAGAGGGCTTTACATTTGTCCTTAGACCCTCAGAGCAGATGAGGAAAAACTCTACTTCAATTCCTTATTCTGTCTAAAACCAACATTTTAAGGATGGAAAACATCCCTACAGAAGTAGATATTTTTGTTAAACAGTGAGATCCTTTTTGTTTAACCAGAAACAGCACACAAAAATCGCTATTCCAAAAATCTACCTGACTTCATTTAAATAAAAAGTTCTCATCATAAAACACACTTTGACAGAAACAAAATAAAACACAAAAACTATCCTTGTTTGTCTTTTTACAGTTTGGACAATCAATATCACTGGTATGGTTAAAATAAACTTTAATTTACCACAACGGTCCTCTGGAGCGCCCACATTACTGCAGATGCTGCACCAAACCACCTGTGCATCCCACGCTCCGTTCTACCCTCACTCATGAACAAGACCCGAGATACTTGAATTCCTCGGGGCAACAACTCTCCCCCACCCAGAGGGGACAGTCTACCGTTTTCCTGCAGAGAATCAAGGCCTCAGATTTGGAGGTGCTGACACTCATCCCGACCGCTTCACACTCGGCCGCAAACCGCCCCATTGCATGCTGAGGGTCAAGGTGTGATGAAGCCAACAGAACCACATCATCTGTAAAAAGCAGAGATGCAATTCTGAGGTCCCCAAACCCGACCCCTTCCTCCCCCCGGCTGCGCCTTGAGATCCTGTCCATGAAAATCACGAACAGGATCGGAGACAATGGGCAAATCTAGTGGAGGCCAACACCCGCTGGGAACGCATTTGACTTCACGCCGAGTATGCACACACAGCTCTCACTTTCGTTATACAGGGACCGGATGGCTCGCAGCAGTGACCCCAGTACTCCGTACTCCCACAACACCCCCTACAGGACTCCCAGAGGGACATTGTCATAAGCCTTCTCCAAATCCACAAAACACATGCAGACCAGATAGGCAAACTCCCATGCCCCTTCTAGCAGCCTCGCAAGGGTAAAGAGCTGGTCTGATGGTCCACGACCAGGACGGAATCCACATTGTTCCTCCTGAATCTGAGGTTCGACAATCGGTCAGAGCCTCCTTTTCAGCATCCTGGAATAAACTTTCCCGGGAAGGCTGAGCAGTGTGATACCCTGATAATTGAAGCACGCTCTCCGGTCCCCTTTTTTAAAAATGGGAACCACCACCCTGGTCTGCCACTCCACAGGCACTGTACCCCACACCTCCACACGACACTGGAGAGGCATGTCAGCCAAGTCAGCCCAGTAATGTCCAGAGCCTTCAGCATCTCAGGGCAAATCTCATCCACACCTGGTGCCTTGTAGCCAAGAAGCCTTTTGACTACCTCAGCAACCTCTGCCAGAGCTATGGATGAAGAATTCCCCGAGTCTTCAGACTCTGCCTCCTCCACGGAAGATGTGACGGCAGGGTTCAGGAGTTCCTCAAAGTGTTCCTTCCACCACTCAACAATATCCCAAGTCGGGTCAGCAGTTCTCCTCCCCTGCTGAGCACAGCCTGAGACAAGCCCTGCTTTCCCTTCGTGAGACATCTCACGGTTTGCCAGAACTTCCTTGGGGCCTCCCCAAACTTCTCCCACACTGGAGTTTTAGCTTTGGCGACCGCCTCAGCTGTAGCCCTCTAGCACCAAGTACACTTATGAACATCTATGCTTGAACATGGTGTTTGTTATGGACAATCCATGGCTAGCACAGAAGTCCAATAACAAAACACCACTCGGTTCAGATCAGGCAAGCCATTCCTCCTAATCACACCCCTCCAGGTTACTCCATTGTTACCCACGAAGTATCCCAAGAGAACAATGGAGTCCCCATTTGGTACCCTTTCCAGGACTGCCCAGGGACTCCAAGAAGGCCGGATACTCTGAGCCACTGTTTGGTGCATAATCACAAACAATGGTCAGAGACCTGCAGCCATTTCACTCAATATCAGAAAATTTCTAAATTGTTGTTACCACCTACCCTGATTTTGTGGTCACATGGCGGCTGTCTTGTGAAGGTGGGCTCTCTCCCACCACGGTGGGCATATTAATCTCAAAGTCTTTGGGGACATTCTGTATGTTGGGCTCAGTGAAGCTCACTCTACCTGACAACAGAATGAGCTGGGTCACTGTATGCTTTACATTTACTTCATTTAAAAAGTATTAGCATGAATTTACCAATGACATCAAGTTGTATCTACATTACATACAGATGCAGGTAATGTGTGTGTATGTGTGTAACCTGTAGCTGTGTGTGTCTGGGCGATGGGGTATATTCTGTCCATGGCCAGTGCGGTATGGTATTGCTTCTCCCTCTGCAGGGGGAACACCACTTTAGTCAAGGCATTGGTGATGCGCCTCCACTCCAGAATCACACCTGGCAACGGGTGCAGGGGGCGGAGCTTCTCCAGAACATCCTGCAAACCATCATTACAATTCAGCTTAACCCTAAGGGACTGTCTGGCACATTTTTGCACTTTTATTTCTTAATTTTTTGATAATTTTGGCTGTGTTCATGCATATGGCATACATTTTGGAAAAAAATGTGTTTTTGTTTTAAAAAAAAGTTAAAGTCACTGAAACCCATTCAAACTGCAAGTTTTGATCCCACAGCAATCAAAGAATGAAATCATGCATTGTAATATTTATGTCATTCTGGGCTTTTGCCTCCCAAATCGTCATTTTTACTATCTTCCACCTCATAATGTCATTTTGACCATATTTGGCATATGGAGAAAATACTTGCTATTTCCACTAGCTGCACTGTCACAATCAATGTTGCTGCAAATCCAGGCATATCCCAGGCTGTGATAATCAAGAAAAATCCACTTAGCATGTAGTATATTGAAAATAATTCATGTTTTATGTTTTTTTTTTCATCTAAAAACACAATGGTATCATGACAAAAACCTGGCATTTAAAGGGTTAAAATTCTGAAAATGAGTGAGAGTTTGATATTAATAATTAGGACTGATGTTGCTTAGAAATTGACTCAGTGAAAGTAGAAAATAATATTAATGTATAATATTTTTAAAAGCTTGATTTTGAAAAGTCCATTTTGAGCGCAGAGCGATATTAGTGTGTGTAATATCAATCCACTCCAAGACAGAATAAAAAAGTGCTACACTTGATGACAGCAACAAAAAAGTCTCACCTTGGTGGTGCTGAACTGTTTTCCGAGTCGCACTCTGCCGCCGCCTCTCCTGGTGTAGCCAAGAGTCTTCTTACTTTTTGATCCAGTCACATCTCCATTTGGAGGCAGGTGGAGCTCTAAAAACAACACCTACAGTACAGACACAGACATTTGAAAATGCTTTGTTGGACTGCACCGAGTAATTTGAAATTGGATTAAAAAACACGGCCTGAATAAAGAGGATGCGTCGGACCTGTGCTATGTCGTCGATGCTGGTGAGGGAGAAGCTGTGTCCAGCCAGGTTGTAAGCCTGAGACTCCAGCGCTGTGAGTTTGGCTTGCATCACATGCTTTTGTCTTTCACACTCTTCAACGCTGAAGCCCACTCCATTCAGCTCCAACAGAGCCAAAGACACCTGGGAGGGCATCTCAATGTTCCTGAATAAGTCTGATACAAGCATAAAAAATATCACACCAATGGTTAAATGCATTAATGCTTACAGTTCTTAAATATCATATGAACGTCTCTTAGCGTATCCTCTTTATACCGAGCATGCCGTCTTTCTCCAGCAGGCCAGTAAGATGGTTCATGACAGCATGTACAAGCACGCTCTTGGTTGCTGACCGAACACGAGGACAGTATGCATGCGCATTCCCGAGTCCATCCAGGAGAGGTAACTCTTCAGGACAGTAGACAGTCACCATGTTGGGTAGAGTCCTCTCCTCGTTGCCAGGATCCACCAGCCAGCATGCGACCTATGGCAGACGTTGAAAACAGTCACTTTGCTGCATTACGAAGTTTGTTTCTGACATTTTATCACTGGTTCTGTTGTGTTTTATTGATATTTAATGTTCTCTTTTAAACCCCCATGTGCAAATTGTTTGTGTGATTAAATAACTATTAAATTGGTCTGATGGCGAAGGTTTTTGTCGAAAAGGAGAAAATCTTAGTGAGCACGAGAGCATGCATTGCTGTCTTCCAAAGCGTTACTTCAAATACTGCCACTCAGAGTCAACACAGTCAGAAGTGTATGTCAGTCAAAGGTTTAAAATGAAATCCCATGCCATGTGACAGCTTACTCATAATTGCCAGGATGCAATACACGAAAAAAACTTTAAACACTTTAGTTTTTGCACCCATTTTTCACAAGTTGAAATAAAAGCCTTTTTCTATGCACACAAAAAGCTTATCTTAGCGGCATATCAAGATAATGATTTAATAGCATGATTGTTACACAGGTGTTCCATGAAGTGAATGCTTATTTTACCATTTGCTTCATTTTTCAGCCTTGAAGGTTGCTGCTTGGAAGAAAAGTGACGGTGTGTGCACATGATTTCCCTCACCTTGGGATCTTCGCAATTTCCCTCCAAGCTGACACCACAGCTCAGGAGTAGCGTCTTGTACACCTGGATGATGTCATACGTGACAACCGCACCTCCTCTGTGACCAGCTGGTGGCCTGCTCAAACAGGTCTTCACCTGCTGCAGCCTCTCACTTACTGGCAAATCAACATCCAGTGGAGGAGGGGCCAGACTGGCGCTCAAACCTGAGGGGGTAACATAGAGGTTAGAATAAGAATACACTTCTGGGGTGAGCTTGTGCATGTAACGGGTGTGTCTACATACCTTTGCTCTGATCTTGCTGCAGAGACACGTAGTATGCATCTCTTGATCCCCAGCAGACAGACAGTCCAATTAACACCAGTCCATCACTGTTTCTTACTGGAAAACCATCAGTGGTCTCGAGCTTCTGATGAGCTGCTGATGCTGCAAGAAAACACATGCATGAAAGAGGAGACTGCATACAGCACAGTCTATGCTTATAATGCTTAAATATGTGTCATATGTTGTAAATTATGAGGAAAAAACATGCAAGAAAGGACACCTCTCTGCAGCAAATACTTGATAGGTGCTGTTAATTTTGGGATTTATTTCACATAATGTTTATCAGTTACCTCTCTTATGTTTTCCTCCTATTTCCCCCTCAGGCTGCTCTCTGTGTTCCCTCTTTTCGCAGGCCAAAGCCAAAGAGTAGCACTCCTTTGTTTTCCATTCAGTGATGAAAGTGCCAAAGAGGCGCCTGTCACTCGCCACGTCTATGATGGAGAAGGTCCCTGAGTTACTGGAGCAGAGTGATGCATCCTGGGACAGCTGAAGAGTGAAGCCTCCATCAGTCACGGATGATTCTGCATCAGAGGGAAGTCTCGGCTGTGGGGAGGACAGGGAAGTGTGATCTGGAGGAGGGCTGAGATTGTGCTCAGCGTGCGGCAAGGATTTTGTTTTTGAACTCGAGAGGAGAGGAGCCTTTGGTTTCTGTGCTGTTCTGTGCTGGTGTTCATGGCTGTGATCTGCTGTAGAAGTAGTCTGTTTAGTGTCAACGGCAGCTTTTGGGAGATGATCACTGTGTCCTGGTCGAGATTTAGGACAATTTGTGATCACTGATTTTTGTGGCAGGTGGGTTGAGGGAGTTGACTGGTTGACTGGCTTAGAGATGAGGGGCGACTGCACAGATGAGGTTGTCAGTTTTATTCTGGGTGTGACAGGTGGCGCTTCCTGAGTCGGGGGGATAAGATCACCAGCAGAGCCTGGTCGCTCCGTTATATTCTCACCATTGTGTCTTGATGGTTGTTCCTCTTGAGAATCCCTCACAGCAGCGAAGGTCTCTGCATTTGGCTTTTGCCCTTTTCTGTCCAGAGGTATTGAGGGTTGAGGCATTTTTGAAACTTCTTCTGTATTTGCAGCATTTATGAGCATATGATTGGCTGTTTGGCCTGTTGTTGTGCTTTGCGAGGGATGGTCAGACATACTAGGCCAGCGGTCAAAAATCTCTTGTAAGCCAGGGCTGCAATAAAAAGAGCTCCTAGGAGTATTTTGGACTTGTGCTTGATTCAAAACTACATTATTTGACAATAAAGCATTTATTCTGACTACTTTCATCTCTATTAGCGTCCCATTTTCACCCTCTATATTTATAATTTCCTGTCTTCGGCCTGGTTTATTTCCATTTTGTGCATCACAATGCTGTTTAGTTGTGTGTATATGTCCTTGATTATTGCTGGCTTGGTTGTTGTCGTGCTTTTTTTGAGTTGTTGCAGTGGGTTGTGGCTGTAACTGACTGGGTTCAGGATGTGATTCCTCAGGCAGAATATGGTCTGCGTTAGGTTGCTGAGCTTCATGATGACTGGCTTCTCGAGTCCTCTCTGTTTGTCTGAGCAGGCTCTGCCTCTCCAGATATTGTTCTCCCACCAGCAATGAGTCGCCCCACTCTGACAGGTTGAAGGAGGACTCGCCCCATTGGACTGCCTCTTGCTTTTCTGCCTCCTGATTGGCAAGAAGCTCGCTGCGTCTTCTCTCCTGTGTTGATGGAAGAGGGTCTCGGATCACCTGGCCAGCAGGCTCATCTTCATCTGATTGGTCGAGGATCTGGTGCGGGCTCAGAGCACCCAGCAGAGAGCTGTCATACAGACTGTCAAACAGGAAGCTACTGCTTCTGTTAACACTCTCGGAAGCAGCCTGATTGGCATACTCATCATCATCATCATCTTTATCTTCAACTACGTTATCCCCACCAGGACCAGGAGAAATCTGTCAAAAAAATAAAAACTCAAATTACCTCTTTGCAGTCATATGCCTCTGTGAATCAGTCAAGATGCACTTCCAGTTTACATCCACGTCTGTGAAAATATGGACACTTCACACACCCCCCACTCAAGCAGCACAGAAGATCTGTACAATCAGCACACTGTCAAAATGGGAACCCAAGATTAATGTCACCAGTTCAGAATCTGACCAAATGTCCAGTGAATTCTGATGTTGAGTAATGGCCAGAAATTTGTTTTTGCAGAACATTATGATGTCACAGTGAAGTTGACCTTTTGGATATATAATGTCATTACTTAATTGGTATATATACTATTGGACAGGGGTGTGAAATGTTGTCATAATTAGCATTTGAATTCCTGAATTATGGCCAGAAACATGTTTGGGGAGGTCACAGTGACCTTGACCTATGACCACCAAATTCTAATCAGTTCATCCTTGAATCCAAGAGGACATTTGTGACAAATTTGAAGAAATTTCCACCGTGATATATCATGTTCATGAGAAAGGATGGATGGATGGACAATCCAAAAACATAATGCTTTTGGCCACTACTATCGCTGTTGTGGAGGCATAAAAATGTATTTTAAGAGGCAAACTATGTGAATACAGTACGTGTTTATAATCAGCATGTAATGGATGAATCTGGTCACTCACCTGGTGGCTGGTGTTCAGGATGAGCTCCATCTGGCTATCTGTAAGAGAAATATTGAATCTAGGACATGCGTTGTCAGGAGCTTCAAGCCTGTTACTTCCATCATCTGTGTCCTTATCCAGCGCTACAGCCACTTTCACCATTTCCTCCTCTCTTATATCCTCTGTTTCTACTGTCTGACTCGTACCTCTATTGTTCCCATCTCGGTGCTGGCTTGCCTGTTGAGCAATGATTCTTTCTGTCTGAGTGTCTAATTCAAAGCTGTCACTGAAACTCTCTTCTCCTTTTCTAAGTTCTCCCCCGGCTTCTTCATCTCCTTCATCTCCGGCGTACAATTCGGGAGATGAAAACTTATCTGTGCCATCCATCCTTCTTCGCTTTGCCTCGGGAGAGAATAATGGAACAGAGGCAGGAGAGACGTTCAGAGGAGAGTCTAACATATCTGCATTTGTAGGTGCAGAAATACCACAAGGGGTGTCTTGCACAGGGTCAGGGGCTTGAACCTTTGTGGGAACGTGGAATGCAGATGCTAAATTTTGGACTGAAGAAGCTACTGAGAGTTTTGAGTCTGATGTCTGTGCAGTCTCTACAATATTTTGTAGGCTCTTGTCAGTTTGTATAGAATGGAGGACTTTGCTCAAGGCTCTTGAGTGCTTGAGTCTACCTGGATGCACTGGTGAGGCAGCAAGGCCTTTTGACGTCCTTGAAGGAGCACCGTGTTGTTCCTCTACTCTGGATATTGGAGCTCTAAACCGAGGTGGAGGCATTAACGAAGGAGAGGGCTGATGACGCGGCATCGGTGCAGGCAGGGGGCTGGACACAATCTCGGCCAATTCCTGCGTCAGGCTCCTTTCAGGAACAGGAGCAAGTGTTTGTTGTCTCTCTGGCCTGACTGAGACAATCCCTTTACTCGACTCCCCTTCTTTTGTCTCTGCTTTCTTGCACTCTTCCACTCCTTGCTTTGACCTAGTGCTCTTTTGTCTCTCTCCTTTTTCATCTTCTGTGTCATTTGCCGTTACTAATTTTTGATTTGTCACGTTGTTTTCTGTGTCTTTCTGTCTCTTCAATTGGACTTCATTGCCTGTTTGTCTGGTTTCTAGCTCTGTCCTCTCTACCTTCCTGTGCTCCTCAATTTTTGTGTTCACAACCGAGCGTTCAAGTTTGGACTTTCTTTGGCCTCCCTCGTCTTCCATTTTCCTTTCAGAAATCCCTTTCTCATGTTTATATTCATCCTTATTCTGCTCTCCAAGTCTGTCAGTATCTCTACTCTCACTTTTCTTGACCCTGTCTTCTTCCAAGTGATCTCCATTGTTGTCAACCTGTGCTTCATGGGAGCTGAAACCTGAGGCAGATGAAGTGTTGGAGACATCAGGGCTGTTGACAGCAGGAGCCCCAGGAGGAAGTGTTATTGGGTCCCACTTAACCCCTAACTGAGCCAGGTCTTCCTGAAGGAGGAGCCTTGCCTCTGACACTATATCAACAGCCGCTTCCTGTTCTGTAAGGGGCCGTCCACCAGTGACCCAGACGCAGCGGAGGCTCCGTCTTTCAGCTGCCTCAACCTCACTCTCATCCACTGCACGCTTAGAGCTGAGGACAGACAGACAGGACAATATTGGCTTTAAATCTACAGTCATGTTTCAGGGGGACTGCAACTTGGTGTGCTGATGCTTCAGTTGAACACAGAACCACAATTCCAAAAAAGCTGAGACGTGATTTGCAAATCCTGTTTTACTTGTAATTCCCTGAATACAGTGCAAAAACGATTTAATGCTTAAACTGATAAACTGTTGTTTTTCATAGATTTACAGTTATTCTGATTTTGAAAATTCAGAATTTCTAAAAAGCTGGGACAGGAGCAACAAAAAACTGAGAAAGTTGTGGAATGCCCAAAAAATACCTGTTTGGAACATTCCGCAGGTATACAGGTAACTGATGATGTAACACATGATAGTATCACAATAGGGTATGAAACAGGCATCCTTGAAAAGGCTTCTTGTTCACAAGCAAGGACTGCACAGCTGTGAACGGCATCACAAATACAGAAAGGTTCATACAGGTTTTAGAACAACATACGCTGCCATCCAAATAAAGATTTTTTCGGGGATGTGCCTGCTTATTCCTGCAAGACACTACCAAACCACATTCTGTACGTGTAACAACTTTGCAGCTTTGTAGTAAAAGAGTGCAGGTACTAGACGGGCCTATCGGCAATCCAGACTCCCATCAAAAAGGTGTGGTGCATTATGAGGTACAAAATTCAGCGATGGAGACCTGGACTCTTGAGCGACTGAAGTTGCATATCAAGCAAAAATTGGAGGGATTTTTCTGAATTTCAACAATTTACTGTCCTCAGTTACAAAATGCTTACCGAGTGTTGGTTAAAGAAAAGGTGATGTCACACAAAGGTACACATGTCATCTGTCCCAACTTTTTTAGAATATGTTGCAGGCATCAAAATCCAGAATGAATGCACATTTACAAAAGAAAAAAACAATAAAGTTCATTAGTTTTAAAATGAAATACCATGTACCATGTTCAACTTAATATAGGATGAAAAGGATTTGAAAAACATTGCGCTGTGTTAACAGTTACGTTTTACACAGCAACCCAACTTTTTGGAATTGGGGTTCTTAATTGTTTAAAAAAAGATCACTTTTGCTTTTGGTTGATGAATTTATGAGAGAAATATAGTTATGACTGATTAACAATCTTGTTGATATCAGTAAGCTGAGAGCGGAAACACAGTAACTGCCATTTCATGTATGACTCTCAGCTGCTGGTACTTCATTTGAAACAGCCTGTGTGCCATAAAGAGACTCATATCCTCCTTTACCTAATATGCATTTATATCTTAATGGACCACACACACAAACACACACACACACACACACACACACACACACACACACACACACACACACACACACACACACACACCTACCTCTTAAATGGGACAGCATTCCTCAGGGCTTTCTCCACATCAGCTACAGTTGCCCTTGCTAGTTCAGCTACAGTACAAAGGCCTTGTGCGTACAGCGCTCTGGCTCGTGTTGCATTCAGGAGGGAAACTCTGACAAGGTCGACCAGCTCCCTCTGGACTCCGAAGCTCAGCCTGGTCTGGTACTGGGACAACAGCAGCTCCATGTTGTGCCAGCCCAGACGCTTGCAGAAAACCGTAACCATGCCTGAGGGGATGGCAGAGAGTGTTTCTCTTTTAGAGTCACTGAGTTAGTAATGTGTTGCGTTTGGTTCTAATTTTCTTTAGGTTTCACTCGGTGTATGTATAACAAACACCATAATTAGTAAAATATCTTACTCACACCCAGACCAACATGTTCTGCAGCACATTCAAGCACACACACCGTCTGAGTCTGAATTACACTGGGACCTTTTAAACCCTCTCACAGTAACTTGATGCAAGAAGCATGAGCACTTTACATGGCTCTAAAGGAGGCATGTAGGTGCAGAAACATCAGCTAATGGAATGAAGTCTATGCTGTACATCCATCTGTCTAAAGTGCTCCTGCTTCTTGCATCGAGTTACGACCCTTGTTACTGCCCCTCCTGTGTTAAATGTAAAGTCTTGTGTAGCATTCAGAGTCCAGAGTATTTTACAGTGTCCTGTGTTCAAAAACTTAGAGAAGCTTGGTAGCACTTATAAGCATGTACCTGCATATGTAGAAGCAGACTGCTGGAGAGACTGTAACTGCCCACGATTGCAGTTGTATTTGGATGCCACTGTTCCCAAAGGCACCTCATTCACCAAGTCCTGTAGTACAAGGGTGGTGAAAAACCTGCAAGGAAATAATGAAGAGAGAGGGCAAAAGTCCTGTGTGATCAAAATAATTTATTGACTCAACACATAATTTATTGACTCTGAGGAGATGAATCCTTGGGTGTTTGTGTGGTTTTTGGTCTGTGTTCTGAGTCACCTTTTATCCAGGGGTCAAAATGTGAGGAAGCAATGTACATAAAGGAAGGGGACACAATATCACAAAAATAATTTAGTCATGAAAAATAACCACCCATAATCTAGAAGTGTGTATAAAATATAATGTTAAATAGCTGTTTATTAAATCAAGGGTATTGGGAAATTATTATATTAGAAAAAATATATGTAATCTTTTAAAGTTACTGATGAAAAAAATAATAATTATGTTACAGTTACTTATCAAAATTTGGTGATTACAAAGGGGTATTATCCCAATAGAATTTTTGGTAAAAGATTAAAATGTCGAATATAACAATAATTTGTTTGCTTTGCATCTTTCCACCATGCAGGAAAGCCTTCCTTTCACATAGGCTATTTCTGAAGATTTTTCAGCTTTATTGCAAGGCCAGTTTAAGCCCATTTGTTAAAAAAGTAATTAAAAAGAATTAAATGAGTTAGTTACATTACTATGACGATGTAGTTTTAAAAGTTACATGACTTATTACATTTTTAATAGGGTAACTAGTAATCTGCACCCTATTAGGTTTAGAAGTAACCTTCCCAACACTGACAGGCATACTAAGCATACAGAAGTGTGCAACTGTTAGTACAATGTAGTATTAGTTGTAGTTAATAGCTTTTTTTGTTTGTTGAAACTTTCAATATATCCACACAGTAATTTACGAGACAGATAGTCTGAAAGACAAAAAAAGAATTCCTCCGCCTCCTGTTGTTGTGTCTAATGGCATTTTCTAGAATCTACCAAAGGGAAAACAACCAATCAGAGCCGAGGAGTATCTAAAGCAGCTGTCACTCAAGTCAATCACTGCTTGTGAACTGAGGTCAAAATGTCAAACTAGGCAGCGCTGATCAAATATGAATCAAGATTCTGTTACTGCATTGTATATCGCTCACCTCAAATGTTATCAGAAACATATTTTAGTGACGTGTTTAGCTGTAAAATAAGAAAGTTTGCTCCATCAATACCATTAGAAGTACTACGAAGAGGAGGAGGAACATGTTTTTTCATGAATTACCTGCCTCGTGTATTACTGTGTGGATATTAAATGTGTGCATTACCGTTTATGAATAGCCATCTGTCTACGTTGCTTCTCTGTCTTGGCGACGAGTTTGCCGCTGACCGATCGTGCGAGAAAACCTTCCTGTACGCCCACCAGCTCCGCTACTCTCTTCATTGATGACGAAAGCTGTTCCCACAGACAGAAGAACTGATACCAATCTATGGTGGTCCATTCTGCATACAGTGGGGTGATCTGATGGGAATTCGGAAAAAAGAATTCTAAATACCATGCATTTGAGGAGGGGAGATTTTTGGTTTGGGTCAGAGTTCAAATTAAGATTCAGTTACTATTTGACATGTAAGGGCTGGAGGAATATAGGGAGTGAATGAAGTTGACAGAAACGTATTTGGCAAATAATAATATATGTGTATAGAGTACCAGATAGAGAATGTGCAAGTCATTTTCCAGCACGAAGCCCTTCATGGCTCGCTGGAGATCTGCAAATATTCCTAGAGCCTCAGGAGGGGAGAGGGAGGAGGAGAGGGTGGCAGCACCGAGTTGAGTCGGACAGTACCGCTCCTCTGGATATGCAGACACATCAGAGGATATACAGTTGTTACTGTAATGGCAAAGGTGGTTAAGCTTATACTCTGTCTTATAAACTTAAAAAATGACATGTGATTTATGAATACAGAAAATCTTTGCAATAATCTTCAAAACTTCTTCTCATCTGAATTAGGTAACAACACTTTTGTGCCTGTGGTTCAAAGTGTTACAAAAAGTCTACTTTCATCATATATCAATGTATCACGAATGCTCATTCAACATGAAAAGTAGCTGTACCTGATCCGTCCTTCTGAATGCTGATAAATTCGTTCTCCATCAGCCATTCAACACAGGCCTCAATAGCTCCTTTGTTGGTCTCTTCATTCGCTTCATTTTTGCCATCACATTTCATGCTGGCAGCAAGAAGTGAGCATGACGCGTATGACGTCACATCCTGTGGAGTGCTGGCTACACCTCCGACAATGATCTAAAAGTTGGGATGAAAAAAATTAATTTAAATTACAGAGATAAATTACTATGACCATAGCAACAGCCTCCATAAGTTTAGACAACTGTTGAAAAGGGAATAAATCATGATCTATCTATGGACTATAAGTCATTTCAGTAGGTGGTAAGTTCATTAGGATATCAGCCATACCTCTAGGATGGCTCGCAGCATGCTGGTGGTGATGCCTTCTCCCTCCCTTCTCACCAGGCAGCTGCTGATTGGCTGAAGAGTACCCTTAAGGAGACTAATACCTTTCTGGCGCTCTGCCTCCTTACACACCAGCACACTCTCACCTGAACGAGGATGGACACGATGACTTGAGACCAAAGGAGAGGTGCTTTTTAATTTCCAACTGATATGTCCTTGACTACGGAGTGCTGCAGAGATTGTTTTTTTCTGTAGACTGACACAGAAGTTAGCAGTGCCTTGGTTCCCTCGACAAAAAGCCCATGGGATCTTTCCATTGGATTGTGGGCTATTGCAGAAAATAAAAAATCTCAAACAAACTTTTATGATACTTACAGGTTTTATTTAGCAAGATAATCCTCACAAATGAACACCACTTTTAGGATTTTTAAACAATAAATGCAATCACCAGACTTTAGGCTATAAACAAACTGCACTAACTAAACTGTAAAGCCGTACTCTGTGTGATTACGTTCTGTACTCTCATTAGGCCACTTGTTAGCATTTGAATTTTTCAAGGCACATAAAAGCTTTAAAATTCATGACTGGGGGACTGATGCATTTTATGTCCTAGAACAGAACATGGAAATCTCTTAAGCTTGTGTCAATCACCATATTTTAAGCATTTAATCAAAAACCCATTTAAAAAAACAACTATCACCTTTGAGGCAGGGGAACCGGGAGTGCTTAAATTCTAACTCAGTTCTGGGTTTTAGGGACTCATTTCTGCAGCACTCTATTATCACAGAGGCTTTTTTGTTATGCCCTCTTTTTCCCTCCATACCTGTAGTATCTACTCCTTTTCTCCCTGCTCGTCCAGCCATCTGTTTGTAAGTGAGTGGGTCCAACAAGTGTCCGTTGAAGGTAGGGGTTCGAATGATGACCCTTCGAGCTGGAAGATTAACCCCGGAGGAGAGGGTAGACGTGGCAGCCAGGACTTTGACCATGCCTTGACGAAAAGCTCCCTCCAATACATCGCGCTCATCAAACGTCAAACCTACAGAGACAAGCTTTATTCATATGCTCAAAAGATACATTCAGCCCACAGTTTGTTGTGGCCAAGAAAAAGTGGTGCAAGTGTGCGTACCGGCATGGTGGAAGGCCACCCCCCATGGCACAGTTCGCTGAAGGATGGGGTCTAAACCAGCTGGAGTTCGCCTCAATTGAGCTATAACATCCACTAGTCCCTCCCGGTCCAGACACACTGGCTGAGGCTCTGCTTCACTTTGACCATCTGAAGAGACTTTGAACAAACTAGTTGGACTTGGCTTCGCTATTAAAAATAATGTGCAAGAGAAGTAAATGATTTTGTACCTGCATGTCTGAGGTTGTAGAACTCTCTGGCGATGCTGTCTGCTAGTTTCTCACACCAGTTCTTCGAGGGGCAAAACAGCAACACAGAGCGGCCCTTTCTCACAGTCTCATAGCACAAGCTCACTATGTGGTCATCATCACCCTTTATGAATGATCACATTCATGATCAGACATCTGGTATAGAGAGTAGGCATCATTCATGATAACACTCACATTGGATCTGTCTCAGTTACCTTAATGTGGAGTGCAGGAGAGAACTGCCGGACCAAAGAGAGGTTCTTGTCGTAAATGTTGCAGCCCACCTTGAGATGCTCCTGCAGGGGTACGGGTCTGTAGTCTGTCTGGTACAGCTCTGCACCTAACCAGCTAGCCAGGAGGGAGAGGTTAGGCAAGGTGGCGCTCATACCTACAATCTGTACGCCCTCAGAAAGAGACCTGCACAAAGAGTTGCACAGATTAACAGCAGAACTTGGGTTTTTTAAAATTGATTTAACCTATATTTATGCAGGTAATCTCGTTGAGACTCAGGGTCTCATTCTCAATATATAATATATCAAAAGGACAGTTCACCTCAAAATCTAAAAACAGATGTTTTTCCTCTAGACTGTAGTGCTTTTTATAAATCTAGACTGTTTTGGTGTGAGTTGCTGAGTGTTGGAATTATTGGCCATAGAGATATACTGTATGTAAAAGAAAAAATACATTTGAAAATCTCAGCAACAATGTCTCTTTCCAGAAGATAATCCACAGACATGTTGTGATCAGTTTCATGTAGGAACTCTTTTCGTTGATTCGCAGTACATCCATCAACCTTATCACAGCGTGGAAGAAAGTGTGTTTCTACCAAACACTGTATAAATAATGGACGTGATTACTGGGATGTCACCGATTGGTTTGTGAAACAGCGACAGCTACGGATACATCTGTACTCTGTGAATCTGGGATTACACCGTGGTTACTTACCAAAGCAACACTGTCGCCATGGTTGTGACTTATCAAAGATGGCATCCACCTGTCCCCCAAAGCGGTCACACCCTTTATGCATAACTTTAAGCCTTAATAACATTTTAATGGGTGAAAAATATAAAAGTTCACCCCTAGTACAGATGCCATGCCTGGGGAAATCAGCTCTAAAAACAAAAATGATTTTTTTTTAATGCCCAGCTGTAAACATGTTTGTTTCTCCTGTAAAGTCGTACAGTTTTGCATGGGGGTCTATGGAGATTGATCCACTTTTGAAGCTAGCCTCAAGCGGCCATATGATGAACTGCAGTTGTTGGCACTTAGACGTTGACTTCACTTTTCAGCTCTCAAGGTTGTCCCTTGGCATCTACTCGTGAACAAGAGGCTCGCCGTTATGACAGGGAAGATGTAAACAATAATGTCGACCCTGTCGGTTAAGCTGTAACATTAGTTAGCTCAGTGGTTCTAGGTGAACCTTCTGTGATCGTTCTGGCGACTGGCGAATGTAGTTCGGTAAAAGGTAAATAGTTCCTACGTGAAACTACTCACAACAAGGTCTGTGGATTATCTTGACTAACCAGGTCATGATTTCTGGAAAGATATTGCTGTTGAGTTTTTCAAATGTATTTTTGGTGCTTTGAGCACCCCAAGCTGATATATCTCCAACACTCTGCAACCCACATCAAAACAATCTAAACTGATAAGTAGCACTACAGATAAGAGGAGAAAATATTTTGGAATTTGTGGTGACCTGTCCCTTTAAAGAATGCAGCTATTACATAAGACAAAGTACATAGATTAGGGACACTAACCCAGTGGTGTTCTGCTTCTGTGAGATATAACGGATTTTGGTTAAGAGCAGTTCGAGTAGGTATCCCCTTCCAGAATCTCCAACCATATGTAACTCATCCACCACCACCATACCTAGTGATTGTGAAAATAACACACACTTTTCAAAACTTATGCTCTATGTTTTATACTCAAGAAAACACAGTTATCACTGGTATGTTACCTAAAAGGCCCATATTGTCCTCTTCAATTAGTCTGTTAATGAGAGAATTGGCTTTTTCTATGGTGCAAACAGCCACATCCAGTGATGTGAACCCTCCAGCAGCCGAGGTGCTGCCCATGTATCCCTCCACACGAACTCCTGCCTCTTCAAATACGCTCTACAGGGTCACAGATACAAGCCTGTCAGACAAATGTATTCTCACACACACAGACAGACAGACATCACATGTCTATAAAACATGCATGCATTTTTTGTCCTCTCCCTCACCTGCAGATAGTGCATCTTCTCTTTGGCCACAGAGACAAATGGCAGAATGAATAGAGCTTTTCTTTTCGTCTCCAATACTCGCTTCAACATAAGCAGCTCTGACACCAGAGTTTTTCCAGCACTAGTGGGGGCTGAAAGAGAACAAATATAAAGCAGAAAATGACCTTAACAGTGACTGTCTCTGTGAATCACTTTGTAGAGAGGTGTTTGTTTCTTACCAGAGTATACCAGGTTACCTCCCTGCAGCACGTGTCCGACAGCGAGACACTGAGCCTGCCATTCGAACATGTGAGTCACTCCGTGTTTCTGATAGCGGTCCAGGACAGGTTTTGGTAAACCCCAGCTGCATAACAGCAGCTTTTCAGCTTGTCCAGCAGGAGCACACAAGGCAATGCCTACAGTAGTAATAAAACTAGAATTAGCACCTTGTGGTTGAATGCATCCGCAGACCAGTTAAGTTGCACTCACAGTTTACATCCAAGATGGATGCTTAATACAAATCTTCAACCTGGCCTTTGACCTGTTGGATATTAAATGTCATCACATCATCGTTTTATCATATTACATTTGTGTAAACGTTTGGCATAATTATCATATCTGCATTATGGCCAACAAATGTGTTTTGACCACAAAAAATCTAATCAATTTATTTTTGAGTCAAAATGGATGACAAATTTAAAGAAATTCCATTACGTCCTTCTTGAGATATTACTTTCACAAGAATGAGATGTGAAGATTGATGGACCACCTGAAAACATAGTGCCTCCAGCCTCAACTCACACAGAGGGATAAAAACTCTCTTTACAAGTGTTATTAAAACAAACTGGTTGCAGAAGTCTTTAGTTCTGTGACTGAGTAGGACATATGTTTGTACAAAGTTCAAGGATGGATTACTAAGCAGGTATAGTGGCCAACAGTCCCAGGGCCCCAAAAACTCCAGGCTTACTGCATGTTCACGGATCTGCACCACTGCCTGTTATTAGATTAATTTTGAGGCTATTCATTCATATCTTGCATTGAACTTTAATATCTACTTTTTCTGATTGTATCAAGTCTAATTTTCAGAATTTTATTATTTCAGTTTCTTGTTCGTCTGTTGCAAGAGCCTAAATTAAATTTCAAATGAGTTACCACATAGTTTTCCTGTGCTCACGTAGTGTTTCGGTGTAGAAAAGGGTATGGGAAGCACAGAGAATGGGGGGAAAATAGGGACCTCATTTTTGGCCCAGGGCACCCAAGCAGATTAATCCAACCATGACAATGTGTCAAAAGAGTCAACGACACCACAGAATAAAAACAACTGCAGATAATATCAACTTTAAAATAACAACTCACTTGCAAAATGATCATTTTTATATCAGTTACTCACCGTGTCACCTTGAATTCATGTAAAAAATTTTATCTCACATGCTGCCACAGTGAACGGCGAATCCAAAAAATGGTGATTGTTCTTCATAACTGAACTCATTGGGGAACATGTTTAACAAACTATATATATATATATATATATATATATATATATATATATATATATATATATATATATATATATAAACTTTTACAAACTCACACACAACTTGTGCAGCAAAATCCAAGTCTCACTTATCCAGCAATATTCTCAATACTTAATACAGATTCATTTTTTCTAAAACTTTTGCACTGACTTGTTTTTAAATGTAATCGAAATTGCACGGTTTTGGAAGTACTGAGCGCATGACTGGTAAATGAGACTTGGATTTTTGCAGACCCTGTTTACTTTAATTTATGAAGAATATTTGCCTTTTCTGGATTCCCTGTTCACTGTCCAGGCATGTGGGATAAACAATGTTTTCTTGACAAATTCAACACAGTACGCGATGAGTGACTGAAAAACAAACAGACCTTTTCTGTGTGATTGATTTTATAATTGTACCTCACCTGGCTGAGGTAAAGTGTCATGGAGTGTGCTGATGTCTAATCCACTGGGGACTGTGAGCACAGAGGCGGACTGATTCTGTAATGACTGCTGGAGTTTGGCCCTCTTCATGGCCGCTGCGAGGCGGGTGGGGCTGAACAAGATGTAGTCCCTGGATACATCCAGGGGTGGATCAGTATTCATATTTGACTCTGTTTGGTCCTTGCTACGAGGAGTGCTTTTTCTTCTGGATTTAAGTGTCAGCCTATTGAAACACAAGAAAAAAAATTGTTAGGAGAAAAGCACAGAGGCAGATAATCGAAACAAAAGAAAGGCTGGGCAGTAATGTTTAAGGTAAGACTCACTTAGTCAAGCTGCCTTCTCTTTGAGCATTTCTTATTTCTTGACAGGAAAGCCCATTGATGCAGGCAGAAGCTGGGGATGGCTTGATATTCTCTGAGCCTCTCTGAGCATCCTCCGCTACCTCTGAGTCCTCACTGAAGAGAAGCCTCTGTGCAAGGTCTTTGCAGTCGGCTCTCCATCCTGGTCTCTTACAATCATCACTACGCCCACAGACTCTCTCCGTGATGCTGGGGGCTCTGTGTGGTCCTTGGTCTGTTGGCTGAGGTGGTCTGTTACTCTTATTTTGTGGTACAAGAGCCCGTGAGGGGACAAAGACAGCTGCTAACGACGCTGGCTCTTCCTGTGCATCTCTCTTTGCTGGTGCTGGACACGCTTTGTTAGGCTTCACTGGATCTACAACATCCAACACCTGAAGCATCTCTTGATCAAGAGCTAGTGTGGATTCTCCCAGTGGAAACGCTGCTCCTCCATCCTAAAACAGAGATTAATACATGTCATTTGTTTTCTATGTGGGGAATAAGAGATAACAAACAGAGGAGGAGGAAAACTCTAAACACTCACCATGTGGTTGTCTCTGTTTATGTTTGTGTTGCCTGATATGTGCTGGGATTTCTGCAACGGTCTGTCTCCGTCTGGGGGCTCATCAGGAGTTTGGATACTGTGCTCAGAAAAATGTATGTTCAAATGGGTTAAGAAAGACGTCCACTTAAGAAGTGGAAGACGTCTTTGAACACTACACTTACCTTTTTTTCTTCTTGACTTGGTGCTGTCCCATGTAGCTTTTCTTTTTCAGCGGAGGACCCGAGGTGCTCATACTGAAAAAGTTGTACTGTTTTTGACAAACGCGTTAGTAAATGGCTTTTCA
This sequence comes from Plectropomus leopardus, assembly GCF_026936395.1. Lineage (NCBI taxonomy): Eukaryota > Metazoa > Chordata > Actinopteri > Perciformes > Serranidae > Plectropomus > Plectropomus leopardus. The sequence goes on from NC_142178.1 coordinate 4,085,132, forward strand.
TTAACATAACAACGGTTGAACGTGAGTTTATAAACTATATGTAACGGTGTGTATTAAAGATACGACGGCGTTTAAGTTTAAAAAACGACAACGCAAGACTCGTTATTTTGGTTGCTAACTGTGAACATTTTCGTCTTGTGAGCAGCGCTGTGAAATCAAAAAGTCCGCCGGAGTGCCGCCCCGGTGCTCCACAAAAACAGTTCGTTGGAACACATGTATGGTAACTAAGGTTCCTTTGCACACTCTGTCTTCTACGGCTACTACCACTATTACAGCGATTACAACTACAGTTACCACTACTAGCAGTCATACTAATTTTAATAATACTTCTAGTAATAAAATTGGTAGTCTTTCGATTCAGTGTTTGGATGAATTAAATGTTTAATCTTTGTAGTTAAATAAAGGTGGTAAGCACTGTCTCGATGCTCTGTGTGGTGCTTAATTGGACGAATAATGGTTTTATACAATAAATTAAAAAATAAAAATAGTATTAAGATTATAATCTTCCAAAATCGAAATCATAAAATGTATGGAAAAATATGCCACAGTTTACAAATTAACCATGGGGGGAAAAATGTATGGCTGGGGGACTGTTTATTACTTTTAAACGGAAGGTTGGTGGGGGGGGGGGGTTGCAACGGGAAAGGCACCACAAATAACTAAGCACTGGGGATGGAATTGTGTTATTTGAAATTAGGCTTATGGGAGGGACATGCAATTTTAAATGGTTGTATTTCGTATGTATTTTAAATACCCTCAAATAAGCAAGTGTAAAGAATGTTTTCTTTAAAATCTTCAAAATCACACCATTTTTCATGGCCAGAAACTACGAAATATGGTATGGTGAAGGAAGTGGTGGATGAGGTAGTATGAGGTAGCAGGAGGAAGTATAGTACAGACAATCTCAAAAAAAGGGGAAAAAAAAAAGCTTAAGTACTGTAATAAAGTATTACTTTGTTGCATTACTAGGTGAAGGGAAGGTCATGCGTTTCCCCAAGCCACTCAGGGAGACTTAAGGAAAAATATTTGTGGCTTGTGGTGAGGGTGGTGATATGGAAAACAAACAAACAAATGTTGTCACGCACATCAGCCGCCCCCTCCTCTGTCAAGTCAAGAACAGTCCCTGACATCGAGAAATAAAGTTATGAATTGTCAGAAGCTGTAAAGATTTTGAACTTTTAGTGGTAATATGCGATGATAATTCGAGTGTATTCGTGTAAGCAGGGAAATTTAAAATATATACCGTTTTTGGAATAAATGTGAATGGTAACATGAGTAAACGCCGTTTATGAATCATCAGTGTACATTGATAAGTGAATGCATGTGGGCGGGGCTTCGCTCCGGTCTCGGGGTGTAGGGCGTGAGCTAGCGGCTGGTGGGCGCGCCCGCTGCGACGTTGCGGAGGCTTCAAGATGGCGGAAGCCCTGACAACTCAGGAGCAGCTGGTAAGGGTGTCTTTACGGATTTTTTTCCTCACCCCCCCTTCATGTCCAGCGTGAACGCATGTCATTTTCTGCTTCTTCTCTAGCCGGCGGGTATTTAAATATATTTTGTCCGGGTGATTGTCCTTAGAAACGGTGTGTTGTAGTAAATAGCCCTGGCCCGTTCGCTTTCTCCGGAGCCGACTGACTCCGGTGTGACTGACAGCAGTTAGCATGTGTGTTAGCATGATGGCGTTTGCCAGTAGTAGTAGTAGTGGGGACCACTTAACCGGCTGTGTATCCAGTATACTCGCCCCTCTGGTAACCCAGCTTTACATGGGCCACATTAAAAGGTTCATACCCTTAATGTTAACACACGACACTTAGTTCCCTGTAGCTTGCCCCATACATGTGGCTTTTAGTGTGTTAAACGTGACCGTTAGCAATCCAGCTGCCACATGTAACCTAGCCACTGGCTAATGCTAATAGCTATTGTTGACTTGCAGGGAATTTCCTCGACAGCCATCTCGCTATGTGTTGAAAATCACATTGCACCAAGTGTGAAGTTTAAAAAGGACCAAATGATACTTGCTTAAAGTGTTGGTTATCATAATATATCATGACATAGATTAAGACAGACCAATATCATCACTCTCATCGCACAACGCGAGTGTTTGCTATGAGCCCGCTAGCTCGCAATGTCCTGCCTATCAGATTTACGGTCGCGAATTCACAGAAGTGATCTTCCAGTTCTTAGCATTGTTATTGCCATCTCTTTCTAGTAAAAGGGGTGGGCCTGGCTCTGATAGCAAACACAAGATGTCACGCAGCAATTCCAATGACAGCTTCATTTCATACCTTTCATACCATAGCTACTTGATTTTATCGTTTTCAGCCATTCCTAATGTTAATTGATCTGTGAGCAGGGCATGCTTGTACTGCTCCCCAGATATGCCGATGTGTTTCTTGGTTTCCAACATCACTCATCCAGACTTAGTAACGCCAATAGATTAACTGCCCCGAGGACACATACAATTTAAAATCTTCGTTTTAGCTCGCTGCTGAAATCAACGACTTGTTGCCCTTCCTTGGATTAGCCTCACCAAGGCTAGCGACCATACTGGTGATGCTGTTCAGATACTGGCGGTAGCATACAGTGTATCCAAACGGTGTGATTTAGAGGTACCTTCTCTGACTTGTGCCCCAAATCAGACAGGTTTATCCCAGTTTACTGTTGCCCGTATACAAGCATGTTTTGGCAACACCAGGATTGATTTAGGAAAAGAAAATGTGATGCAGCAACACAATGGAAGGAACATACCTTCAAGTTACACATTTAAATAAATCAACTGTTGAATGATGATACAATAAACTACCAGTAACTAAATGCTAACTTGAGTAGTGTCAAGAGCACTAGATTGTACATACTGATGAAATTTCAGGGTTTCCCACATACTCATTTTTTTGTGGTAGCCTGCCACAGTTAAATCATCTGCTGCCATGTATCGATTTCTAATTTTAGAGCTGGATTGTTCATTATGAGCACTGCTCATACCATTCAGTTATGCACTACACCACACTGTCGGGGCACAGAGAGTACTCTGGGCACAGATGTAGAAGTAGAAAGGCAGGTTCAGTGCTAGTGAAACTTAACCATTCATTTGACTGGGTCTAAAAGTTTGTATTTGCTCGCCATTCTGTAGTAGCTCTTCTCATCCATCAATCTGATCTGATCAGTTCTGACCAGATCTACAGATCAGTTATCCACCCAGTGACTCAAACTCCTCAGGTTGCTGCTGAGGAAAAAGAAAACCTTATAGTGTTAGGCCTGCTCTGTGTTCATAGACCCACCAACATATCCAAATTTTAGAGAGGAAGATGTTATTGTAACTTCAATATATGTACAATCGCAACATTGTGCTCAGACTGCCCAACAGTCTTTTTCAGTCCAGGTATTGTGACTGGATAAATGACCAAATATACATTATTTTTGTGAAGACTCATTATTGTCCTGATGAAATGATTCTAAACATGTATGTTATAGTTTCCCATAGTGTTAAAAACCATTGATGTGCCCCCTTTCCTGACATCATAAAAGAAAATATATATTTTCCCATTGTGGTTGATAAATAACCAGCTTCTAACTATTGCTAGTTAGACTGCGTAAAATGCTGGACCAGGTATCAGCGACCCTATTTGTTGTTAGACTGCAGACTATTAGACCCAGCAGCACATTTAATGGTTAGGTTCCACTGTCCTTGGCATTCTGCTGCTCTGTCTGTGCCCAGATGTGCTCCATGGTGCAGTCAATAACCGAACAAACCTAACAGATATAAACATACCTGTGTGTGTGTGTGTGTGTGTGTGTGTGTGTGTGTTTGTGGGCAGATGTTTTAATCATGGTGGGCGGCCGCAAATAAATGAGTCTGTGGGAAACTCTGGGCAAGTACATGATGCACCAATCGAATACCACATAATTTATGAATACACCGTGAAGATGTGTCACACCCAGATAAAACAAAAAATTCCCAGAAATCAGTTCTTGTTCCCTGATCTAAAACAGCATCCTCCACAGCAAGTTGATCCCACTGGCAACGTTTTTTTTTTTTTTTTTTTTTAGATTTCTGGGAAATAGTGGAACATAGCCGTTAGCAAAATGCCAGGAATTTGGCAATATTTTACACTGGAGAAAATAGAGATCTATGGCATTCATTCTTTGTATTCATTCATGTGTTACTTAGGTTTTAACCTGAGCTGAGCTTTGCAATGCAACAATCGTAGCATTCATTTCTCATTCACGTACAAAGCTAATAGTGTATAGCTGTTCTTTTGTTAAAGCAGTGGTATTGGGTCCAGCCAGTATTCAAATTCAGGTATCAGAATTGGTAATGGGAAGGTAAAACATCTCCAACACATTTTCAAAAGAAAACAAGGGTGCTGTTAATTTCACACTGCAATGCCATGTATTTAATGAGTGTGTCTATATTTTTACCATAACAAAATTGAGCATGAGACTTGATGCATCAGGGTCTGAGTGCATCTTTTTCTGCCATCATAGAGAAACCCTGATCAGTATTTCACTTGACATCTGCTTTCTTCTTTTTTGTCCCAAGAGAGGGTAGATGTGAGTTTTGTACATATTTCACCAGTTAATCTGATGCACCCATTCATAGACTCTCCTTGTGCTGGTTACATTTTTGGATGACAGATGCAGCTCACTTGAGTGACAACGAGCTGACTGTTGTCTCTTGGCATTCGAGTGCTCTCATCCTCGGCATCTTCCAGGGGCACAGCCTGCTGCTGCCATCTGTATCACACATTTTTGTAACTTTGGCAGGGAAGGAGCTACAAAGCTATGTGGGCTGACAGACTTATACATTCTCTTTGTCATTTCAGTTGTCATCTTCTCTCCTTTTTTTTTAATTTTTTTTTTTTTACTACTGCTCTACTTACTGAATTCCAAGCTTTTGATGTATTTTTTTTACATCAAAAGTTTCTCCTCCTCTGGGTATTCCCCTTCTTCAAAAGGTTTTTTTTCCTGCTTTAATCTCACCTCACACACCAACAACCTCACTCCTTTTCCTCCATCTCCTCTCTCGTGTTTGTCACAGGCTGTGGAGGAGTTCCTGGGTGAGGTGCGTAGCAGGGAGCAGCCTCACAGCGCTGGGCTCGTGTCCCAACCAACAGCTGTAAAGTTTCTTATGGCCCGCAAGTTTGACGTCTCCAGAGCCATCGACCTCTTCCAAGCATACAAGGTACAGCAGTGCTTTGATTGGTGACAAAATGAGATAATTTTTTACTCTTTCTACTAATGCAGGACACCACATGACTTAATCATGGATAAAGGATCTGACCTGACTCTTTCTTAATGTTGTGATTTGAATTGTGAAAGAAAAGCACTGAGGCTTATTTGGTGATGTCTGCAGGAGAAACGTGATGTGTTCCAATGATTACAAACTTTGCTTGTTTGTAAATGAAGTAACCAGACCTATCCCGTGCTGTGCCAGTGCTGAAGAAAGATCTGGCAGAGCCAATCACAGTTCAGTTCATGGGGAAAAAATGCTTGAGGTTGTTTATATTTCTTTAAACCAATCACAGTCATCTTGGGCGGTGCAAATCCCAGGATTCAGCAACAGCAGCCTTGCAAAATTGTGTTGGAGGGAGATTGTGTTGTTGGACAGGTGTAGGGATGTAACGGTTTCCAGTTATTACGATAACCGCGGTGAAATTCCCTGAGGGTTAGTAACATATTTAACATTTTAATTATCATGGTAACCATGCGTGATCGCCTTGTTTTGAAATAACAGTAAAAACTGTCGACGGCGTCCCAAATTAACACCAGCTGAGTGCCAAATGTGATAAAATCTCTGGAGGTTATTCGCAACATTGGGGATTATCGTGAAAATTTTGGTCACGATAATCGTGATATGAAAATTTAATATTGTTACATCTCTAGACAGGTGAATTTTGGCGTTACGGTAACATGCAGTAAGCATGTTTCCATCTGATTTAGGTGGCCAATGACAGGTTTTAGGCTGAATTTATACCAAATCTAGCATTGCAGAGATTAACTGCATGGATCTGTAGAATTCGGTTTCTCTTTCACTACTGTAGTCTTTTTCTTGCCACAAAAAACACATCTGTGCGCACACACACACTAAGGAAGTGCTTTAAGGACAGTACACACAATCTGTCTATACATATGATTCTGGTGTGATCATCAGATCGTCATCAGATCATCAGATCCATGATGGTCCACTGCAGCGTGACGTCGGGTTGTATGTCTCCAGAAAGGTTATTCTTTTTCAACTTTTCACCACAGCTCCGCTAGTTGCTTTTTTTATTTCTCCAGCCCACCTTATGACCACACCAAAGCAGCCTCGATGCACTATCCACATAAAAATAAGTGAGAGGAGTGGTATTTTTGCCGCAACCCCAGATTTGGTGTGAATGCACTTAAACCCATTCTTCATCCTGGGAGCCAGACAAGTAATTGTAAGGAATGAGAAACAATGTAAAAATGTGGATATCTGACCGATGGCCCTTTATGATATGTCGACAGCTCCCCACCAGCACAGAAAACATGCTTGCAAATTCTAACCATGTCCCGGTACAACAAGTTGTGATTCCGTTCTGAGTAACAAGGTTGTCATTTAAAAGTGAATAGCAGTGTGCTGTGAGTGTGAGAAAGTCAGACCACTGAGGTGCGCAAGAGGTTGAATGAAAAACAATAAAAAATGCCAGCAACAAACATGACCTTGTTCTTAAAACTGTGTCGAGAGGTGCTGCATTTTTTTAAGGCAGCACTTTGTAGTTATGCTATATTGTGGGCACAAATAACATGAACATTGAAAGCACAATTCTCAACAAAAATAAAAGTGTTGTCCGCCACTTGAAATTTCACATAAATTATTTTTTCTGTTTGCATACTCTTAAGCTGCAAGCGAATGACTTTCCCCTTCTCTCTTGTCTCTGTCATCATCTATCAAAATTAGAACACAAGAATCAAAGAGGGCATCATCAATATCAACCCTGACGAGGAGCCCCTCCGCTCTGAGCTGCTGAGTGGCAAATTCACAGTCCTGGTGAGTGTGAAGTAATTGTGAGCAACACTTCAAGATAGACAGGAAATGGTGCACATGCTGGTCATTTTAGAAGAGTTTTGTGTGTATTTCAGTCTGGTCATGCGCGCCTGCTTTTGTTTCTCCATATGAACGGAGATGGAGTAAAAGATGAAAATGTGTCTGTTCATAATTGGGATATATGGTGGCCTCTTTTGACAGATGGCCAAGAATGAGTTAGCATTGATGTGTATGATAACCCGTTAATGTTCCTTCAGCCCGGTCGTGATGCAAAGGGTGCCGCTCTAGCACTCTTCACTGCTCGTCTCCATCGGCCAGATGTCACTACCCACAAAGCTGTGCTGCAGGCCATCATCTATCAGCTGGACAAAGCCATAGAGAAGTGATGCCCTTATGCTTTATACCCTAATAGTTATATGTACAACTTGAGTATTGCCTTATTTCTAAGTTTCTGTCTGGTATATTTTATAAAATAACAAATATTTCTTATGACGAGCTTCTTTTGAACCTCTTCTGCTTTTTAATTTGAAAATCTTGCACATTTCTCTGTAGTCCACAAACTCAAAGAGACGGACTCATATTTATCTACGACATGACCAACTCCAGCTATGGCAACTTTGACTATGAGCTCTGTGTCAAGATCCTCAATTTGCTCAAGGTAAATACACGGGAACATCATCCATTGCTCTTTTATCTGCCTGCCTTCAAGTTTTCGGAGTCAACACTGTCGCTCTAAAATTGAAAACCTTTCTCATCATTTGTCTATCTGATGTGTGTATTTCCCAGGGGGCGTTTCCGGCTCGACTAAAATGTGTCTTCATCGTGTCGTCGCCTCTTTGGTTTCGAGCACCTTTCGCGGTCCTCCGCTTATTTGTGCGCGAAAAGCTGAGAGAACGGGTATGTATGTCTGTTTTCAGTTGTTCTCTATCAGAATTGTAAAATTCTTGGCTGATACAGATGGGTTTTTTGTGATTGCTGTTTATTTTGTTGTTATTTATTCGCACTTTTGTAGCAGGGAAAAAATGAAATCTTCATTATAAAAAAAACCAAACAATTTTAAAGTCATTCAGCCCTTCATTACACTACCTTTGAATGAGCACTGATTCCACCATACAAATTTATTAATCAACCTTACTGAAGCCTTCTTTCACTCTCTTCCCATTAACATTAATATCTCTGTAAAGCTGGATGCATGAGATTGACTTTATTTAACCCAGAGGCTAATTTTAGCCGTCATGCAGTTCCAGCAAGGGCTCCAGTGTGATCATATCCCTTTCATATACATCGAATTGTAGTGTCTTTTTGGAGACTAAATCCACAATGGTAAATCTAACAAATGTCTTCTGTTATTGTGAAACATGAGAAGTGAAAAATGTCCAATCCGACTTGATGTAAAACACTGCACTCCTCACTGTCACTTTTTTTACCAAGCCATCCAATCACGGTGGAGGAGGGGCGGGACACAATCACAAAGGCCAAACGTTACATAACTCAACATGTACAAGTGCTGAACAACAACAGTTGGTGAATTTTAGCTGAAAAAAACATACCGCTGCAAACATGTCCTTATTAAACACTAACAACAGCAATTGTCAGACCAATTAAAATTTGGTAGGACACGAGCATAATGACTAATCAACTGACCACAAAGTGCCGCCTGATTAGTTTCAGCCTCTGGCTGCTAACATAATCTGGCTCTCCTAATAATCCTGTCTGGCTCTGACTATTTCAACGCGGATTTGTTGTACACAATGTAGCATTATAATGTAAGAAGAAGGTGCGTTCCCTGACACGCCAAGAGTGAGTTTACTGTATCCTGTCATCCTAAAATCGTCCTGGGTAAGATCTCTGTCCATCCCAAAAATGTTTTCTATTGTCCCTGGGAACATGGGAAACCTTGCATTTAAGTCTTTCCTAGAATTGACGTGACCCAACAGAAAAACATCCGGCACTGTCATCTGTTAATGTCATCTTATTCTCCAATGGTAGTAAACACAGCGAATATTTGCAGATAAGCAGTTGATAAATTGGTGTATCCCTAGTGTTACATCACAGTGTTTAAGATGCTTGATTGTCATCTGTCACTTAAATTCTGTTTTCTTTCTTCTCCGTCCCCAGGTGTGCACAGTGAAAGCTCATGAGTTGGCCAGTCACATCCCAGTCTCCTCCCTCCCCGAACACCTGGGTGGGACGTCCCAGTATAGCCACGTGGCTTGGATCCAGTCCTGTGTTAACACACACACAAACACTGTTCAGGGTGACACACAAGAACACGACACACACGACTGTGTGGGCAGCCTGCTGCGCTCCTACAGCTTAGAGTGCAGCAACACAAGCGCAGGCGCTACACTGTCCCACACCCACATAAACACACAGTTAGGTTCCGAGCTAGCCGTGGCTAACTCAAACTGCTATGACGATAGCAATGCTAACCCACACAATCACTGCGGTGTCGGGGATGGCAGGACTCGAGGCCAAGGACAGTACCAGCAGAGCCCACAGTCTGCAAACAGGCTGCAGGGTAACCACCAACACTGGAACGGCTCAGCAGTGAGCGGGGCCAACGTGGCCGTGAGCGGCTCGAGCCCCAACGCTAACATGAATGGCCGTGGCCGCCAAGCCCCTCCCCAGTCAGACACGCCCCCTGACACACCGCTCTCCCACAAAGACGACGGAGATGCAGTGGATGGAAAGGCCACAGACTCTCAGAATGACGATGTAAAAGAGGAGGATGAGGACGATGGTGAGGGAGAGGACGGGGTGCCTCCGCTGCCTCAGAAATCTTTGCCCCGCCCCCCTCACCATCCTTCCTCCCAGTCCCCACCCCTGTCTTCATCATGGGGTCCTGATGATGAGGACAGCTGCATGGAGGTTTCTGTTCACATGCCAGAGCAGGGAGGCATGACGGTGCACGATCTGGTGGAATACGTGAAGAGAAAGAAGAAGAAGGGGATTTACCAGGAGTACGAGGAGATCCGGAAGGAGCCTCCAGCGGGCACCTTTGACTACTCCAAGTAAGAGATGAACATTTATATTCTCTCCATTGGGCTTCTTTTTCTCCTCTTGTGTGCATTTGTCTCAGTCTCTCTGTACCAAGGTGAAGGAAAATGATGTGACAGACACACATCAATCCACTATTTAACATTACATAGGGTTCCTGCAGAACCTTAACAAGTCTTCAAAAGAACTGAATTCATTAATCCAAAAAAGGCCATAATTTGTATTAAAATGACTTAAATTAATCTGTCAAAAGTCTTAAAAATTCTCAGACATTGAAGAAGAATTTTATGGATACATTTTATTATTAAATAATTTAATAAATTCCTTTTCTTAAACTTGTCATAGTTGGAATCCAAGCAGTAAAATCTCATATGCAGATTCAGTAACACAAAATTACCCAGAAAACAAGCCAGAAATGCCCCATATTTTCCACTTCTGTTGGTTAACCAAATAAATACTTATATGATAATAAAACACTAAAAAGAGTTGTTTTTCCAAAATTTGACGTAGATAATCTAACTGTTTTTACTGGACAAAAAAGCCATTGTTTTATGTTACAGTAAACATTAACAGAAAATTGGTCTTATACTTAGCTCCGAGTGGCATAATAAAAAGTCTTAAAAAGTCTTAAATCTACCTTGCTGTAAGCTGCAGGAACCCTGGTTACATCAAGTGTTTTCAATTCTGCCTTCACAGAAAACTGTCCAATCAGATAAAGAACAGGTACAGTGATGTTCTCTGCCTGGACCAGTCACGGGTGCGGCTCTGCCAGCTCTGTGATGACGAGGACGAGGTAATGAAAAATTCATTAAATTTCATCTCTCTCTCTCTCTCTCTCTCTCTCTCTCTCTCTCTCTCTCTCTCTCTCTTTCTTTTTTTCTCTCTCTTGTATTAATGATTTATTTCATTCACAAATGTTCTGTAGTCAGTCATGAGGCCTCTGTGCCACCTTCACATAAGAAGTTTATATAGTCTAATGTTATATTGCATGCATTTAGTGGAGGGTGCTGAGATGATTGCAGAGGATTGGCTGTAGACCAAAATGCGAAAATTGAAATCGCAATAACCGTTAAAAACACTAACATTTGCACTCTGACATTTAGGTTTGGTCTTTGCGATGTCTTCCCCTTTTCTAACTACCAGATTTGTGTGATAAGATGGAAAGCGGAATGCTTGACTGTATAATACACAGCGGGTTTCATGTGGCTAAATAAGGAAATGCTTGTTTTTTGGCAACCTTGGTCTTACTTCTGTAAAATGAGTACAATGTTATCATAACTGATGTTAATAATGGCCAAAACTATGAACCCGAAACCAGGTTATAAAAGTCCTTCAGACAAAATAAAAAAAGGTGGAATAACTGTAGAACAAATGTTGGCAACTAAGTGAATCTCATTAATGGAAGATTGACTTAAACAGCTGTGGATTCATATTGTTTTATGTGTATATTAACATTTTTATGTGACTCCAGTCTACAGTTTTAACCATGTATCACAGCGAAGCAACTGGCCTAAAAAAGTCAGTAGTACTGTTTTTTGTTCTCCTACAGGAGGCAGCAGATACTAGCTCCAACCAGCGAGCCTCACCCGTTTTCTCCTGTGTGTTTTGCAGACATCAGATTACATTAATGCCAGTTTCATGGACGGGTACAAGAGGAGCAACGCCTACATAGCAACTCAGGGTGAGCAAATGACACAAACTACGGCCCCATGTCTCATGATCGTCATGTAGTCCTTCATGCAATTTACACTTTTTCTGCTCCAAATTAGGGGTGTTTCTAATGACTAATTTCCCTGTCTGGAGTTTAGACTAAGACAAGTTGACAAGTGCAGAAGTAAGAAAACTTGAACAAAATGTAATCTATAGACAGTTGACAACAAAACATTGGAAATAGCGTCCGTTAATGCAGCAGCGGACAGGAAGTAAACAGTAACCAAAGCAGTTGCTCTGGCAAAAGAATAGTCATGAAACTGTCCATATGATTAAACTTTGCCTACAAAAAATACTGCAATTGAAATCGTTAATCACATTTTTCTGTTACCAAATTTGAAATGCCACTGAAACATTTGGCCTGTTGCACTATACATTATAAACGTCGGACATTAACAAAAACTGAATAAATCCAAGTTTACGGATAGTAGGTATTTATTTACACTGCTGTGCATTTAACGTCCCAAATTGTCTCTATTCAACACACACACACACACACACACACACACACACACACACACACACACGTGGCATCTCTCTTACGCACGTGACACACACACACACACACACATCAAGGTTTCGTAGGATATCCCATACAACAAACTAATGACACACAGCCAGTTGAAATTGTGTGTGAAGGCCTGGACTTACTTCCATCTCCACGGACAGCTTCAGACATGTACCAGTCATGCAGACACACACACACACACACACACACACACACACAGAGCACACGTGTGTGTTTGTGCCTGTGTGTCTAAAGTAGAGAGAGGGAGAGCCAATGATGATTAGAGTAGCTAGTCCTGCTTTAGACTGATCCAGACTACTTCTGTCGTCCTGTGGTTATCTTAGAAATAACGTTAACTGTTTAGTATTTAATGCTAACTAACAAGGAGAGCAACATTTAATCTACCAGTTGGCTAGCTGCGCACATTCATACCCAAAAACCCCACTCAGCCCTCAGTAGGGTACAGTTCAGGTGTTACCATGATCTAACAGATTTTTGTGTCTTTTAGGTCCTCTGCCAAAAACTTTTGGTGACTTCTGGCGCATGGTGTGGGAACAGATGGTACTTATCATTGTCATGACCACCAGGTGAGACTCTTTTTACATCTGAGTTTTGAAGTCAGTTATGTGTTAGATGTACAAAAGGTGTTTGTTTACAGAAAGGCTTGTCCAACGTATTCTCGATTGTCTGACGATGAGATTTAAAAAAAAGTATCCTTCTGTGTGCCTCAGGGTGGTGGAGCGAGGGCGGGTCAAGTGCGGTCAATACTGGCCTCTTGAGGAGGGCAGGACTGAGCAGCACGGATACTTCTTGGTCAGGAACACACACATCCAGGTGTTTCAGGACTTCAAACTCTCCCATCTTGAACTTTATAACACACAGGTAAGTGACAGTATATTAGTGCATTACGTTACAGTACTTTTTTTAACTAGGTCTGTTAATTTGGGATAATAAAATGACCTTAAAAGTTATCGTTATTGGCCTCAGAGGTGATAGACATTTTGATGAAAGAGAACCGAATATGTCATTGCTGACACAGGATTGAGCGGTTGCTTTTGTCAGAGGATTCTTTTTTGTTTTAGAAATGTCACCATTTCATGTCATTTGACACATGGCATGCTTGTACATACTGTTTCAACAGAAAGACTCTTGATATCTTTCTCTCTGCTCTTCTCCAAACCTCTGTGACGTGTCATTAGTCCGGAGAGAAACGGGAGGTGTGTCACTACCTCTATGTGAGCTGGCCGGATTTCGGGGTACCCAAAAGTGCTTCTGCTATGTTGGACTTCCGTGAGCATGTACTTCAGAGGAGGGAGGCTGCAGTTCGGAGCCTGGGCTCCAGTTGGACGGGGCCTCCAGGGGGCCCCCCTGTGGTTGTGCACTGCAGTGCCGGCATTGGCCGCACAGGTAAATGCATGCACCGTTGTGCAGTTCAAATATACTTTTACTGGCAACTATAAGTTGATGCTAGAATGGATCGTCTGGAGGGAGGGGGGGTTGGATCCCCACTGCATGTCATCAGATGCTCATAGCAAAATCAACCAATCACAGCAGCGTGTAGTCTCTGGCAGATTTTTTGGTTTATCTGTCTCATAGACTGTTTCTAATATTATATGTGTCTTTACATACAGTCTATGATCTGTCTGCATCATTCCCATTCATAAGTGTGATAAGAGTTAGAGTCTTTTCTTGAAGAGGTAGAGAAAGAGTTTATTCCTCACAGTGTGGAGCAGCATCACACTGACAAAAGTGAAGAAATTAAATGATTTCTAGCTAACGTTAGATATAAGCCAGGAACGGCACTTTAGCTACAGTGCTGCAGGTTAACTTTAGGTTATCTGACTGCACAGTTATCAGAAATCTGATAACTGTGCTGAGTTAAATCTCCACGAAAAGTGACTAATTTAATGTCAAATAAATCTATTGTAGTAGAAAGAACAATATTTCCCACTGACATGTAATGAAGTAGAAGTATATAGTAGTCTGATGGAGTTACCCAAATAAGGCTGCCTCTGATTATAACTAACAAGCTAGATTACCTGAGTAAATATCTACCACTATCATTATTTTACGAGGCAGCGACGCTCATCATTGTGTCATCAGTAACTCGTACATACACTACACTCAACTCTCCATATCATTTCTCTTTCAGCTTCAACTGAACAAATTACCGAAGTGGTTAAACAAATGTATGTTTTGTGAAACGCTGATGCAACCACATTTGAGCCGATTTAGAAAAAGCTCTGGACATTCAGACTGAATATTTAAATATTTGATTTGTGCATGTGCAGTCTGTGTAATTACTATATGGCTCGGTGCAGTCAGATAAAGCTGAAGTCCTCCAAAATCTGCCAGAAACTACACACTGCTATGATTGGTTGACTCGGCTTTTGTAGGACTGGGTTTTTTTTAAAACTTTATTGCCAACGACAATGAACAGGCAATCAACACCATGTGAGTGGGCTTTATCTGACATGAATATGCATGTGAATGAGGATTCACCATACAACATTAGATGACACACAGCTGCCCATGTATACACCTTCCATGCACATATGTAAGTAATTTCTTACAAAACTGTTTTCTTCCTTTAACAAAAAAACATCCACTTTGAGTCCAGGATGAACTGAGTAGATTTTGTTGTTCAAAGGTCTCGGTAACGTTTTTGGGCATAACTCTTGTATTCATGCACTAGTTATGCCAAACTTTTACACAAATGTCTAATAAGATAAAATGTTAATATGTCATATCTCAAAGGTCAACTTCACTGTGGCGTGATAATGCTCTGCAAAAACACTTTACTGGCCATTATTCAACGTTTGGTCAGATAGTGAATTGGTGACACTAATCTTGTTTCAACACTGATACTGTGCTGACTGCTTAGATCTAATGTGCTGCCGGGAGGAGGATGATTGTGAAGCATCAGTGTTTCATCATTTCTAGCTTTTTATGCAGCATCATCCATACATTTTTGGGGCACTGTCTACTGTCATGGCTACATATGTGTGTGGACAGACGCAGATTCTAACTGCAACCTGACAGGTTCACGGCGGCGTACAGCTGCATGGCAGGAATTTTAGTTCATTTGGTTGGTTACCCAAAAAAAGCATTTAGGTTTGATACCCAGCCTACAACACACTCGGTTAGCCCGTTGTAGAGTTTTGGATTTTTCTCTGGTGTTGTCTGTATTGTTAAGACTCTTTGTGACCTGTTCTGTGTTTATGTGTGTGTGTGTGCACATGCTCGCAATTGGGTAACTTTTTCTTGTGTTACCTTTCCATCTTCACAATTCTCTCTCTGCTCCCCCACCAGGCACGTTCTGTACACTGGACATCTGCCTCTCCCGGCTGGAGGACATCGCCACAGTAGACATCCGTCAGACGGTGCGGCGGATGCGTACGCAGAGGGCTTTCAGCATCCAGACCTGGGACCAGTACTACTTCTGCTACACCGCAGTCATCGAGTACGCCCAGCGCCATGGGAAACTGAGCCCGGTTCAGTGGTCCGACTCGGACCTAGAGACCGACAGCGAGTGAGGGAC
This sequence comes from Plectropomus leopardus, assembly GCF_026936395.1. Classification (NCBI taxonomy): domain Eukaryota; kingdom Metazoa; phylum Chordata; class Actinopteri; order Perciformes; family Serranidae; genus Plectropomus; species Plectropomus leopardus. Next base: position 4,100,894 of record NC_142178.1, read on the forward strand.
ACACAGAGGGAGAGAAAAAACAAACGGGATAACTAACCTAAGCCGAAGGAAGGAAAGACGTTTCAGAGCAGAGGAGGGAGAAGACTCTTCTGCCATAACAGAGAAGAGACAAAGGATGGAGATGTTGTTTTGGCTCTTGATGTAATGACACAGACTCCCACAGCTGCTCCTCCTTCACACGAAAGGATCGACGGGAGGAGGTGAAGAGCCGGAGGAGAAAAAAAAATACAGGGAGTGGAGACTGTGCATCGTGATTGAGCAAGCTGTCCTGCCAATTTCCGAGCCCCCCTTTTTATTTAGCAAATTTACGGGGGGACTCGGCCTGCCCTGAACCTGTCTTGTTGACAAGAGAGTTGTACGAGTTGTAGCATTTTTTTATATTGACTTGCACATGAGGAATGACAAACTTGAACTTTCCCCCCTCGAAGCCCTCCAAACCCCAGTCTCTGTTCCTTTTTTTTTTTAATTATTTCTTGTTTCTTTTCAACCCTGAACAAATCTGTGATCACAGATGGAGGGGATGAAAAGGTGAAACTTGAAAATCTTTTTTTTTTTGAGAGAGAGAGGAAATGGCTGAACATGAGCAAATGGTCGTAAGTGAAAGTATTAGCGTATGAGCCATTTAGTCCATTGTCATTATTTTTTTCCCTTTATTTCCCATGTCCTTTTTTTCTATGGTGCATTTTCTACGTGTGTTTCATATTTGTGCATATGTAGACTAACTTTTCAAAGCCAAAGTTCCCTGAATGCTTGGATGTACTCCTTACTGAGATATTATAGACTGAAGCCCGTGTATATTCTTGTAACATACATTTATACATTATTGTGCATAATAACAACCTCTGAAAGAAGTGCAAAAAAAGAAAAAAATACCTAGTTTAATATAATTGACTTAACCGCGAGAAGAAATATCTATGTAGCGAGCCAGGCTATGACAAAATATAGAAAAGAGTTCTGGTATTGAAACTGATATCATTTTTTTTGCAAATCTGCGCGATTTGTCAGGTCTAACATCATCATTACTGTCGGAGCGTTCTGATAAGTAATTTGGCCTTAACTTGATTCACTGCCTCGTCGTTCTCAGACCTAAACCATACCTGAAACTGTAAACTTTGATTTCACCTTTTTTCCCCCCCCCCCTTTTTTTTTTTTTTTTTTTTGAATACCACAACTGTTGTGTTTGTCGAGGCACGTTCAGCCTCGAATAATTGTGCCTTCAAGTTTTTCCTTAGCTTATTGTCTCGCTAGTGTAGTAATAACACCCAAACTAGTGCACTTGAATAGTACACGTCGACTATGTGTCACACAGGACACCCACATTTTGCCTAATACAGTCCTGTACATAGTTAACACTACTTCAGAATAACACAAGAGTAGTGAGTGATCTGGGACTAAGCTCTGGTTTGAGACATGGCTATTCTTTTATCATTTGACCTCAGGGGGTAATTCTAGTGTTTTTTGCCTAGTGTCAAAGATCCGTTTCTGGGTTTGCCTCTGGTAAGTTATCATTTAAGAAAGAAACTATATCAACTTTATTTTGTATTTTTTACTGTATTGTATCCTACTATATTTATGTCTTTGTAAAACCTCTACAATATTGAAATCAGTGAATGTTGGTACGATGCTACGAAGAAGAAGAACAACACAAAAACCAGTTATTGCATTTGATAAGCTGAACAAATCAGATGGGGAGTGAGATATATTTTTTTGTTTTTCACGATGAAAACTTGGTGGAAAAATGTCACTTGCCATCGTATTTTCAGAACTGACTTGTATAAATGGTGATTGTTCGATTCCAGGACAATAACGGGGAAGGGGGTTATTGAATATGTTTTAGACAGCTTATTGTTAAAACTCAGTAACAATTACATTAATGTCTTGTACTGTCTGGTACCCAATGCCAAGGACAAAGCAAAAAAGAGCTATCAAGAAAAAAAAATGCAAAAAAGACAAGTGGCTGCCATTTTTTTGTTCACAAAACCCCAGCTTGGTGTCTATGAGTAAAAAAATAAAATATATATATATATCTATATATTTAGAATGGGTTTATCAGCATGGAAAGCGAGCCTTGAATGTTTTCGGGGTAATGGTGTCCGAGCAATTTAGTCAGGACAGACATGGATATTGTTGGTGAATGTGGACCCTGCATCCCTCAATGCCAAAGGCCCAGGCTCACCCTAAAGAGTTATTTCCTACGACACATCCTCAACAGCCTACTAAGCATGGACCTACCAGTGCAGCCTTGCATCCACGGACACAGAAAGACTTGGGAGCACCTCGGGAACATTACTAATGTACAGACACAAAATGGGAGAAATGAAATGTGTCTTGGTCCCCATGCTACTTTTTTAATTTTGTTGTATGAGAAACAGAGAATGCAACGTGCATTTGTCATTGGTGTTCATTTAATGTTTCTTTCTGTGCTTTAAGTTCTCGTGATTGAATTATGGCCTTTTACATGCTGTCAGCCCGGCTGTTCCATTAAAGCAACGGTATTACTATCTTGAACGAGTACAAGGTGAATGTGACCTCTCTTTTTTTTTTGGTGCTTTGATTGAATGTGCAGCGTGTGCAACAGGTTTTCAAGCAAATCTTTTGATTCAGAGTTGCTTTTTTTTTCAGTCAACGATCGACAAAAATGAGCCAGCTTTAGGCATTTAGGAAAGTCACAAAGCACATTTTCTCAGGTACTACATAAAAGTATAAACTTGAGGTACTTGTACTTTTAGTATTTTCATATAATGCCCCTTTATACCTCCACTCCACTGCATTTCAGAGCGAAAGAGCACATTATTTGCCAATTGTTAGTTACTTTACATATTAATAGTTTACATAAAAAACTTGATAAGATTATATAATACACTCAAAGACTTTGTTTATTTTGTCAGGTTTAGATTTTCAATTATGTCTGAAATTTTAAAATTTTAATACTACTACTATTATTACTACTACTAGTACTACTTCTAGTACTGCTAATGCTAAGTTTCAAGGTACTCAGACATTTCACAAAAGTAAAAAAATAAATAAAATATACTAAAATACACTATAAAATACAAGTTATACACTCTTTATTAAGAATAAATATACAAGTACATCACCAAATGTGACCAGTCCAGGTTAAAGTTACACTGACAATGAAAACACTCTTTAAACCTCTACATACATAGGGAAATTCTCAAAAGTATGGGTTTGTGTGTGTGTGTGTGTGTGTGTGTGTGTGTGTGTGTGTGTGTGTGTGTGTGTGTGTGTGTGTGTGTGTGTGTTTGTGTGTGTGTGTTTTGTCACGAGATTAACAAAGTTTCAGGTCATTTTTCATCCGCTCAGATGAAACAGCATCTCACAGTATTCATGGCCGTGTGCACAAAACAGAAAAAAAGCAGCTGATAACCTCATCAGTTAGTCTGTTACAGGCTTAGTGACTGAATGTTATTTTTATTTATATGTTATTATGTAATTATCAACTTTGTGTTATGCCCTTTGCGTTGTATTTTATGCATTAATTGTGCTACATAAATAAAGTTTATTATTATTATAATTATTATTAAACCATGCTCTACATTCCCACATACTGAGGTGCTGGGTGAAGAGAATTTAACCGTCCTGTGGCAGCATCACCTGTGGATGTGGTTCTTTTGAAATAAGTCGGGGTATGTTTTCTGCGCACGGGAGCAGGAGGAGCAGCAGACACCTCTGTAGTAAGGATAAACACAGAGTCGGGCTTGAACCACCACCATACAGTTATGATACTGATCCCTGCACGACGGATCTGTGAGGGAAAGGAGAAACACGTTAGAGGAATAATGGGCCAAACAAAGCGATTTTCATCTTTCTCCTAGGTACCTTAATCCTAGTTTATTATTTCCTTTTCTTAAATATCAGTTTTCTTGTGCTGCGTTAATACTTTCACAAGTATTTTGAGTGCTTAGCAATTTGGCTTGATTTCTTTCAAAAAACATGGGGAGAAGGGCAAATCGAGCCAATTTGTTCAGGTTTCAGTGGTTAAGTCACACATTTGCACATTTGTATCATTGCCATATTTGACTATTTTTTTGGCCAGTCATTAATTACACCACAACAATGATTAATAACTAAAGATCAGAAGTGTTTTGAACATGTAAATCAAATGTTCTTGCTAATATCTTTTTAATGATTTTGGCAAACAGGCTTAATTTTGGCATGAGGTTCCTTCACATGAGTCATTGAAATTCCCCCATTTCCCAAATTCTTCCTGATTGAGACAGAAGAGGTCCCTGATGTTCATGTAACATTATCAACCGTGACAGCATCACAGAGAAATGTCACTCCAAACAGCTCCTCTCTGACCCGACATGTATATCCAACGCACAGCAACAATACAACAGTGCAGGCAGACTTACTTGTTTCTGCTACACATGGTTGTCTGTTGCATTCTTCTCGGCTCTCGGGGGTCAAACTGGGGTCACAGCGGTCGCTTGGGGTAATGTTGTCAGCAAGACAACGCACCTCACGCACACGGTAGCCACCGCCGCAGACACGCGAGCACTGAGGTGATGAAGAGGAGGCAGAGAATGGAAAATGAGATGAAGGGTTAAACATACAGTACAGCATATTAACCTTTATTGAAACCAGAAAAACCTCTTGAGATCAAAAATCTATTTTTCAAGAGTGTCCTGGCAGCAATAGAATTTACAGACAGACAAATCAAAACATACAACTCCAAAACAAATTATATTAAACTCAAAAAGAAAACAAAAAAGAGTTACCAGAAGGTAGGGCAAAAAAAGTATGTTTAGGACTAAAGAGAATGTTTTAAAAACATTATTAGTCATAAAAAGGGCAGGGACTTGTAACCAAAAAACTATTGGTATAAAAGATCCAGATCCAGGCACTCAAGATGGTTTGCAAAGCATAAAAGGCCTTTAATTCATAGGACTATAGACATTAAAAATACACCAGTTTTTCATATTAAGATCCAACGATGAGGATAATCAAAGAAAGTTTTAATTTTGAAAGTCAGTACGCTTAGACTTTATTAAAGCAGATATGTGTTTCAATATAAGGAGTCAAACTGTGGAAATATTTTTTGATAATAACTTCAAATGCATTTCAAATATTATTCAGTTTAAAAGAAGGTATAAAATGAAAAATAATTGCACATCATGAACTTTGAGTAACAGTAATGTCAATATGACTGAAATTGATTTTCTGTTGTTATTGTTAAATTTGATATGATTTGTGGAAAAAGGTAAATGTAGAATGGTTGGACATTTGTATCTGTATCTACAGTAGTTTCTGTTATTATTAAGAAAGGGGCAGCTATGAGAAGTTTTTCTTCTTCCTGCTCCTGTTTGTTCGTGGAATGTGTGGAAGTATTACGAGAAAAAGTGTGTCATGGGTTTTTGTTGTTGTTTTGGAAATTGCACACTGAAATGAGCATATAAATTGAATATGAACATGAATAAATATGAATATGCTGAGTAAACCATAAAAACAAGACAATTAAAAGTCCATCTAAGATACACCTTGACATCTGCATATAGAAGATGAACTTACAGTGTCCTGCAATAGTGCTTTATAGCAGCCTTTGCTTTGAAAAACATCGGAGCAATTCATTTAGGAATGGCCCAATAATTAATTAGACGATTAACATGTTACAAGAAAATTACAGGAAAATGGGGGTGGGGGGATGTAAAACAAACATACAAACAGTAACCTAATTTATATATATAATTCAGAGAATCATAAATATAGTTTTGTGGACATTTTTGTCATTTCCTTCTCACCTTTTTTTTTTTTTTTTTTTTTTTTTTTGCAGTTTAAGGCATATTTCTTGCCAAGTTGGTCTTAATGTTTTTCCTATGTTTTTAAAAGAAACAAACTATTTTCTCAAGTTTCAGCAGTTAAAATGCTTGTGAAAGGCATATGAATGCAGTACAAGAAAAGTGATCACGGCCCAGGTGTTCAAGGGTTAAGTCTTTCTGCAGAAGACTCCACATATATTGAGTTGCATACAAAAAGGCTTCTAAAAAAATCAAAACTTTTTTGTTGTCTTTGCTTGTAGTGCAAATTATTTGCATTTCCAACAGCAAATGTGGCATCCCAAAATATGACTGCAGAGGATATTTTGGACTATTAGGAGACAGAACGGGTCGTCCACCATTTAGAAGATCGGTGGTTTGATCCCCAGCTCCTTGACTCAGCATGTTCAGTTATCCTTGGGCAAGATACTGAACCGCAAAGTATCTGTTCCATCAGTGTGTGAGTGTGTTTAACCCTTTGAAACCTGGACTAATTGGATTGATTTTTTTTAAATCATGGGAAGAAATCAATGATCACCATAAAAAGAAATAACCCCCCAAAAAGCAAGAAATTAGTAAAAAGCACAAGAACATTACCTGAAAATTAATTTTGAAAAAAACAAAAATGGTAAAAAAAAAAAAAAAAAAAAAAAAAAAAAAGAAAGGAAAACCCAACAAAAAAACATAGAAATTACTTTTGAAAAAGTGATTCAAAACTAGAATGCTGTAGAACAATTTAAAATTTGTAACTATGATAATTAGAAATATATTTTTCTGGGCATATTTCCCCAGCTTTAAATAAATCTATATCTACTAATTTCTTGCAATTTATGGGACATTTTCTTGCCAAGTTTCTTACTGCCTTTTTTCCCCATGTGTTTTTTTTTAAGACATTCAACCATTTTGCTCAGGGTTCAAATGTTTAGATATGTGTGGAAGACATCAGAGCAGCACAAAAAAAGTGATGTTGGTCCAGGTTCCAAAGGGTCAAGCTAAGTAGCAGGTAGCACCTTGTATGGTAGCCTTGGCCACCGATTGTGTGTGTTGTGTGAATGGGACATGTAGTGTTAAGGTGCTTTGAGGGTTTGAAAGACTAGACAGGCACTATGAAAGTGCAGGTCCATTTACCATTTACGTTTTAGAGTTTTGGCTGACTTGGACATTCAGCCGTATTTATTCAAGCCAGAGTATACTGCAGATGTAATCCAGCAGAGGGAAGTGGAGGCTGTGGCTGCAAGAGGATATTGCTGACAGAACCCCCCAGAACCTGAGCTGCCGAGAGCAAACACAGAGCAAACTGCCCTCCAATGCCAACAGAAACTGAACCATTCTGCTGCAATCAGTTTCAGCAGGGGCAGTTTTTGTTGGATGCCGATGACAAAACCAACTCCAAGAGAGAGTGTGTGTTGCATGACATGCGCAAAACTTTGACCCCTTATTTGGACAAAGCTGTGCTGGAGACCCTTTTCAGCAACCTGAAGCAGGGCAGAGCGGGCAGACAACTACTGAGTGCGTAGTTTTATCACCTAGCATTATATTTTGGCCAACAAAGTCATAACTATTGGTGTCAAAAGCTCATTGGCAATGCAGCCTGGGACATGTAAGCAATGCCAGCATGCCTCTGGGAGTCTTTCTGTCGATTTATTACACACTGAGGAATTAATTGTTTCAACTTACTATATTTGCCATCGACACTGACTTGACGTAAATTATGGTGAATTTCCATGGTGGAAAGACTTTGGGACACTTACTGCACTCCACTCTGTGACATACCACTGGACACCACATGGCTTCAGTCTGCAGGGCTGAGCAGTGATTGGCTGAGGGACACTGGAACATTTTATCTGGTCCACAACTTCCATCAGACCATTGTTGTTGAAAATACAAGCCACACTCCGGGCCTGTGTGCCATTTCCGCACTCTGCAGAACACTTAACACACACACACACACACACACACACACACACACACACACACACACAAACAGGTTCAAATGGATGCTTTTGCAGGGTAGGTGTGCAGATGTGTGCATGCAAATTACCTGACTCCAGGGTCCTGTATACCACTCCAGGCGGTTCTGACAGGGGCCAGAGTCACATGATGTCACTTCTGGTGGGCGTTCTCCTTCGCAGCTGTCTAATGGGAGATCGCTCACATGATCTATCAGGCACACTGCCATCCGGGTTCGATTGCCTTGACCACAATCTGCAGAGCACTGAGGAATATCGTGCACGCGCGTGCGCACACACACACACACACACACGCACACACACACACAATGTTATACATGTTTACTTATGTCACTTTTGGGGACAAAACATAGCCTTGCATTAATTTCCTGGACACTTGCCCTTATCTTAAATCCTCTAATGTGGGAGCCGAATTCAAGTATGTGCACTTGAGCAAGACCAACAAGAGCTCACCGTATCTGCACACTACTGCTACCCGGAAGCCTCCCCCATACAACATAGTTTTAAATTAGACAAAGGGACATATTGCTTGCTGTTAACTCAGAAGTCTCTCTCTGTGTGAGGGGGAGGCTTCTGGTTTCCGGCTTCTGGGTAGCAACTGCTGGCAACTTGGCACACTGGGCCTTCGGGACACTTGGATTACTTCAGATGTGCAGTATGGAGATTTTATTATGTTATGTTTTTTTTTTTTCAAATATTTGAATCCTGGTCACTATTTGCTTCAGCTGTTTGGTAGATGAGTGCCATTCCTTCTCCCTGTGAAAATCTGTCAGTGTTTTGAGGACTATAAAACTTCATCTGACTTTTCATTGGCATGAGGGTGGGTAGATTATGATTTATGATAATTTTCGTTTTGGGGTGAACTATTCCTTTAGCCTAACCATACAACTGACCCCAAAATCATCTTTTCCAAATTGAAAACACTTATTTTGTTTCTAATTGGACAAGCCATCCCCATCTGACAGGTCTCGAGTCTGTTGTGTAACTTCAGTTAGACACACATCTGAACATACCAACACACACTAACAGTTTGTATGTTACCCATTGGCTCCAGGCAGAAGTGAACCAGCTGCTTGCACAGGCTCCCATGTCACAGTTCTGTAGTGTATCTGGCTTTAGGTTCATGTTGCACTCCTCATCCTCCTCCACATCACCCTGGTTGCTCACACACACCACCTCCCTGCTGCGCTGGCCCACTCCACATGGCACTGAACACTGGGAGACAGATGGTGGGTGAGAGGGAGGTGGGGGGGGGGCACAGAGGTCATTCGAGGGTTTTTACAATGAAAGAAAGGGGATGTTCTTGTTTTATAATAATGTATTTAAAGTCACTGACAGTACATATTGCACACAATGCTGTTCATAACAAAAACCCCATAAAATATAATGGTATTGAATACTGACAGTTTTATGTTTTATCTTAATAAAGAGGACCTTTAATGCTTTTCCTTATTTTCTGTCATAAAGTTGGATGTTCATATTAAATGTGGCCAATGTTTAAAACAATAAAGTAAACATTTAAAAGTAATCCCTGTGAGTAAAACCCTCAGACCTCAGACAGTATTTCATTTTTTTTATACTGCGGAGACAAGCTGACATCAGCTCGTGACAGATGTATTTACATTATTATATGTACACTGCTACATGTAGCTACATGCTAATTTCAGGGAAACATATAAACCTGGTTACCGAAATTGTTAATTCCTCCCCAACCTCAAATCATATTCCTGCTGGTACATCTCTGGTCGTGTTTAGGAGCTTTTATTAGTTACATTTAATGGAAGAAATTCCTGCTATACAAAGTAATTCCCTGGCTGCAAGTACACTACTACATGTAGCTACAAGCTAATGTCAAGGAAACATGTTACATTGGTCGCTGCTGTTGTACATTTCTCACAGATTTTGGATCATATATCTGTTAAAACATTTCCAGTTGTGAAGATTTAGTTTTGGAAGCTTTTATTGATTTTTTCACGATAGAAAAGTGCCACTTTACTCTGTAACAGTCATTCACCTGGAGGGAGTCGTAAAGAGACAGGAGCTTTAACGTAGGGGTTCGGCTAGAGGGCAGGTACAGGTGTTCCACCACAGATTTAGGGGAGTAAAATCTAAGTAAAATCTTGAATACAGATCTTATACTTGTTAAAGAGTATTTTGACGTTGTATTACTCCTTTTACTTCAGTCAAAGGTGTGAAGACTTCCTTCAGTACTGTTAACGAAACATGTTTGTCAGTATAGTGTCATGTACTCACTGGGCTCCACTCAGATCGTATCTCCCACTGGCTGCAAATCTTCAGCTGACATACTGCTTTGGTCACCGGCTTATCAGATGACCCACACAGCTCTTGTGCCATAGTAACCGAGGTCTCCGTCCCATTAGTGTAAACATTAGTGACCTGGCGGCAGATGACCTGGCGATGCTGACTGCCTGGTCCACACCTCCTGCTGCACTCTGACCACTCCCCCACGTCCCAGCTGTCGGCCAAAGAGTTGGAGGAAATAAAGAGCAGCTCACAGTCCATCACTAAAGATGTGGTTACATATTGAGACATGCTTTTAGCAATGACCTTTCTCAGGCAGAGTCTGTCTCAGTATCATGTCCTCATTTTGACCACAGTTATTACGTGTGGTCAGTTGACCCTGGTCTACAAAGGGTGTTATAAAGCCTGGTTTCCTCCAAAAGGAGATCATAAACGAGACAAGCAAAATAAGCCAATTTGTTCTGCACAAGTTCAGATGTTTCTCTCATTCTATTAAGTTTCAGTTTTGCAATCCCCTGCCGCTGCTGCACTCCCAGTAGAAACATATATATTTCAGACTGACAGCTATCACGGATCACTGACACCGCGGGCGAAATATCTGACGGAGCCACAACCAAACATGCACTTAATCCACTAACACCCCGCTACATCTTGGCGACGGTAAGATCTAGTGGTATTTACCACAAGACATGCAAACCAAAGCCACACCAATGTGAGTCAGTGAGATCGGCTTTGACTGGTGACTGACTTATGGCTTGAATGTGTGTGAGTGATGAGGGCTTTACACTGAGAGTCGCAGCACCATGTGGAAGTAATACAACAGATGTGCATGTGTTCTTTGTGCGTGTCATGACTATTGTATGAGACATCAGGTGTGTGTGTGTGTTGCTCACTATGCTGGACAGGACTGAGTGTTGCAGTCTTCTTCGCGGTTTGTTGGTTTAAGGGCGGGGTCACATAGGTCAGCAGGAACAGTCGCCTGGAAATCTTTCTCAACACACTCCCAGAATACCTGACGCTTGCCTGGCAAGCGTGCACACACACACACACACACACACACACACAGACAAAACTAAGCAAGTAAAAGTGTGTTTGTCTGCAAAAAATATGACTACACATACACATTTTGACAGAAACCAAAGTTGTTTTCATCGGTTGCAATGATTTACTGTGTATTTTCCACTTTGGGTGTGTGACAGCTACTGTGAATAGCTTTCAGTGATATTTATGTTTGCCTTTTCAGATTTCGTAACATCTCCTTATTATTTATGTGTTTCCCAATGGTCTGGCTTAAGTAAGGCGGGCTTTTCACTTAATGAATGCCTATAATAAATATCAAAGTCCTACATAAAGATTTGGTGAGCATGAAGTCAATGTGCCATCGCCCTTTCTTTGAGTTTCATGTGTTTCCTCACCAGTGCTGCAGGTCGTGCTGCATTCTGAGTGCCCCCTCTTTGTCCAGGTGTAGCTGGACTGAGGGTCGGACTCAGAGGGAACCTGGTTAGGGTGGAGTTTCTCTTTGATGATGTCATTGTTGGTGACGTCACCTTGGCGGTCCTTCTCACCTGAGTGGGATGGGCCAACTGTCTCAGCTACAAGAGTAGTGGAGGTTTCAGGACAGAGCCCAGATTTGACAGGCAAGTAATGGAAAGAGATCAGTAAAGTCATTTAAAAAGTTGGATAAATAAAGGTGGAATGAAGCCTTAAATAAAATATAATAATGTTAAAGAGACAGTTCGCCCCAAAATCAAAAACACATTTTTTCTCTTAACTGTAGTGCTATTCATTTGCTAGATTGTTTTAGTGTGAGCTTCAGAGTTTTGGAGATATTAGACGTAGCAATGTCTGCCCTCTTTCCAATATAATGGAACTAGATGACACTCAGCTTGTGATATTCAAAGAGCAAAAAAATGCATTTGAAAAACTCAACAGCTACGTCTCTTTACAGAAATCATGAGCAATTATTCAAGATAATTTACAGACCTTGTTTGAAAAGTTTCATGTCGGAACTATTTTTTTTTTTCTGAATTAGACCCGACAACCATATCACCGTGCAGAGGGAAGCATGCATCCACTGCTGGCTCACCTCGCACCACTGAGCTAACTCATGTTATGGCTTAATGGAGGAGGACGTGATTATTGTTTACATTTTGGCAGTCACGAACACGAGCCTCTCGTCCATAATTAGATGCACGATTTCTTCTGCAGTGATATGGCTAGTGGGTGTGGTTTTGTTGAAAGAAAATAGTTCCTATATGAAACTGCTCACAAAAAGGTCTGTGGATTATCTTGAGTAACCGGGTCGTGATATCTGTAAAGAAATATCGCTTTTGAGTTTTTTAAATGTTTTTTTTTTTGGCACTTTGAGCACCACAACCCAAATGCCATCTCGTTTAATTTTATTTGAATTGGCAGACATCTTAATAGATGATATCTCCAAGACTCAGCAACTCACAAACACACACACACAAAGAAAATCTAGTCTGATAAAGAGCATTACAGGTAAGAGGAGAAAGATTTTTTTTTGGATCTTGGTGGGTAACTGTCCCTTTAAAGAGCCTTCACATCAATGGCATCACTAACAGATGTAGCGATGCACTGCATTATTTATTGTTATCTAAAAGGTTTAAAGGCATTTGTGGATAAGTTACTCAAAATTTGGATATTCAGATGCAGAGAAGACAGAATATTAATACACATTGCACTATACAGTAAATACTGTAGAGCGTGATTTTGGACATGGCCATGGTGTCTGGTGGGCTCTTGTAATTCCCAGCATAGCTCCACCCACCTTCAGCCCGAGCAGGGTTCTGATGAGCTCCAATAATTAAAAACAGCCATGCAAGGCCTTTAAGAATATTTGTTGGTTTTTGAAATAGTTCAGGAAATCTCTGGTAATTAAATAATTATTGATCAGCACCAACACAAACAAATCAAGCTATTTCTTGAATCTCCTTAATGAAGGTTAAATATTAGGTAATGAAACGAAATCTGGCCCAAGTGACCGAATATTGTCTCAGTGCGGGTAAGAAGCTATTTGCCAGACCAAAGTTTGGCCTGCTGCCTGTATTAAATGTTATCAAAATCCTAATCAAATTTTCAAAAAGACAGTTTAGCTGAAAATGATACATATTGGCGTTACCATGAAATCTGAACTCAACACACACACTGCACTGGACATGCAGACAAACAGAGGCATCTGTTATTTGTTATGCTTCCTGAGGGCCAACCAGAATATGCATCATGAAAAAATGGCACTGTGGTCATTTAGGGTCACTCTGATACAGTGTGTTTGAGTGTTTATGCGTGTCAGTGTGTGCACTCACCCAGGGGCAGAATATCAGAAGGTGTACCAGGCTCAGGAGTGGGGTGTGTGCTTTGTACAGGGACAGTGTATTCATAGTATACGCTGGGACCTGGTTGCTGGTAGATCAACTGTGGGAAACACAGACAGATATGGAGTATATGATGGCATACTGTAAAGAATTGCAGTGCAATATCACGAAAAACTATTCAAAATGAAAGTATTTGAATGTCATCATGTATAATAGTAACTACAAGAATGTATGATTCATCCATTGTCATGGTTTAAGTACTTTCGGAGGCCTCAGAGTATTTTACTGTCTGCATGCAGACTTGTGAAAGGCTCAAGGGTGTCTGAAAGTTTAGATACAGCAAGACTGAGACCTTGTAGATGTTCAGATTCCAATGTTAGACACAGCTGTGAGAAATACACTTTATAAGGGTGAATCATTGTTCTGTTTTTTTAAGTTTTTGGTGTGTTTTTGTCCATTTACATGCTGTACAAAACGCTTCTCGGATCCTATTCGTGTTGTCATTAGTATATTCAGTCATGTGATGTAACAAGGTAATAATACTTTGAGACAGTACTTATGTATTTTTTGGGAGGAAATGTACTTTACTTGAGTTTTTATATTTCTGTCAACTTTCACTTTTATTCCACTACATTTCCTAAATGAAATGTATAATAGTAGAAAAAAGGAATGGAAGGGAGCAAGGAAAATTTTCAAAAGACCTTTTGTTTCCAAATGTATATAATGAAGTTGTTGTTTTTTTTATCAGCATTTACTCTTACTTTTACTTTCAATACTTTAGATACATAAGTACAGTAAATATCAGATACTTTGAGATTTTGACTCAACTATTACTCTAATAAGCAACTTCAGCTTCTACCAAAGTCTTTTACTGGTGAGATATCTGTACTTTCACTCAAGTATGGCTTTCGGGTACTTCATCCACCACTGCTTATATTCATATAAGATCAACTGTGGTTCACTGAGGTCATTTTATTATTCATCATAATGAAGTTTTTTCCAGATCTGACAAGCAGTACTGTTTGGGTACAGTGTTTGTGTCTTTGATTAAGGGACTGCTCCACTAATTCACTAGTTCACTCATATGTGGTAAAAAATGTTCTTAATTTGCGTACACAACAGGTGTTAACATAATTACCTTTAGCTTCATGACACACGTGCACTGACCAATTTGTTCTTTGCAGTGGACATTTATTAGTAAATCGGAGTAATTCAGAATTGACAGGCACATGCTCGCCATTTAGAATCACTACACGCCTAAACTATACGCCTCAGTTTCTCTATATCAGGAAATATGTTTGTCTCGAGGCTTATCATGGGATTGGTTTGATGGGTGTATGGGAACTTAACACAGAAGAGATCGTTTCTGGCAGACTCTGGCTCCAGATGACATCACAAGATGACAGCAGCTGTATATGGGATATTTTGGCATTGTTTTGGTTCAGTGGGGCAAAGTGGAAATGCAGTGTTCATCTTTATATATATTCTATTGTTCAAATGTAAGTATACATTGGTTGGCTGAACACAACAAAAGCAGGATTGGCAACCGCCAGTTTTAAAAACCTGTTAGCCTTGTGAACAAAAGACAACACAAGCAACAGCTTGTAACGTTACAGCATGTCACTTAGGCGTTTGTATTGCTAGTGCCAATGCAAACAGGAAAAAAAAGCCCTTGAAGACATGTAGTTCCTGGTCAAGCTCCGCAGTGGGCAGCCCCTCTCAAGAACTTCCCAGAAATGTTCTGTTTGAAAATGCCTCATGTCCTAGCAGAAGGAAATGGCTTATAAGACATTTACACTAACATGTTATTTTGATCTCTACAGGTACGGGCTTGAATATCTTTCGGTGAGGCTAGATATGCCATCTAAACAGCTGGTAGGAGGTAAATTAGAATCTGTTAATTAATTAACATTGGCTCATGACACTAGAAACTGGCGGGAGTAGCTTCTCACTGAACATGTTCTCATTGCAACTTGTCACATATCGCTGCTTTGTCAGTAGCCTTCTGTGTCTCCATATTACACTCTAGATAACCTTTTGCATTTGCTGTTTACAGATGGACGTGCAATAGATTTCATAAAGAATAATTCAATTATTAGATAAAAACAATGAAAACCAAGACTGTCATATTTCAATATGAACATTTTTATATTGTCAACTACTTTAGTTCTCCCACATAATTGGCACACAAGTTTCTGTTCTGCAACCTTATCACTAGGTGCCACTAAATTCTGCACACTGGCCCTTTAAAGCGTTTTTAATGTATGAAAAATTGTTAAAAGGTGTGGTTACATTTACATTTACAAGACAGCCAGTCCTTCATCATGGTCATTTATAAATTCATAGAGTATGAACAAAGTCAGGTTAGAATATACTGATGAATCCGGATATGTATAAAATGTGTATAGACACAGTTTAAGCGCAGAAGTGTAGGCAAGGCCTGCTGTGTGTGCCAGCTTGTGTCTCACGTAAACATGCAGGTCCTCAGTCAGCGGCCCGGGCGCTGTGATGGACTCCCCATTGCGAGAGCGTATTTCGTTGGGTCGTTGGTACTTCAGCTGTGTTCCCACAGCAGTGAAGATCCCCGGCCTGTCGATCACCCAGTTACCATTGATGATGGAGACACGACTTTTGGTCTGCAGAGCTGGAAGAAAACCCCATGTTCATCCATCACTGGTTGTCTGAAAATATTAAGTGTGTGTGTGTGTGTGTGTGTGTATACCCAGGTAGTTTCGGCTCTTTATTGTCTCCCGTATGCTGATGTTGCATGCTCCTGCAGGAATCTCTGCAATCTTATGGTAGCCAATGCGCAGGAAAGTCTTTGAGAAATTCCCCTTCACCACCTGAAACCCCTGCCAACACACACATTTCCACACTTTTACACACACAGGTAACAAACACAGTGTGCCCTCACTCATGTACATCTGCAGACATTCTCTGCACACTCTCCCTGTACCAGGGTTTCACCATCACTGGCACGCGTTACAACAGTATAATCATAAATTCCGCTGGATCCCATCACTGTTCTTTTTCTCTCATTTTCACTCATCCATCCTGCGCTCCAGCTCGCTCCCTCTCTCTCGCTGGAAATCCCACAGCTCACCCAGCCCACTCCAACAGTTGGTTCTAGTTGGAGGAACCTTTCTGGTCTTGCTCTGTACTTCTCCTTTGCAAAAATCTATGTTGCAAATTTAGGGTTCAACTCTTGTGCTCTTTCCATGCCATGTCTATCATAATGATCCCCTTTGGTATGCTTTAGTCACAACGTTATATAGCTTGATCTGTTTGTGATTAGCTTAGCCTGAATGACAAAGACACAGATAATTTAAAACAAACCAGGGGTCTGTCATGCACTTATTCCCCACTGCCGGATTTTAACAAAGGATTTTAGTTTTAGTGTGCATAAGGGAAAAAAATTCAAGTGAGATTCTGTTTAAGATATTGTGTAACATTAAATTTTCTTTCATTAATTACAAAACAGGAGTTTATTTCAAATAAATCACCAAGGCAGGACTCTTTTTGAACCTTTGAACCCTGGATCAACATCAGTTTTCTTGTCAGACTGCTTTCACAAGCTATTTAACCCTTTGAAACTTGATTTCTCTGCAGGAAAAAGGCAATGAACAACTTGGCAAGAAATGCCCTGCACATTTCAAGCAATTAGTAAAAAGTGACAAGAATATGACACAAAATAAGTTGGAGAAGGTATTAAAAAATTATTAAAAAATATTAAAAAAAAGGGAAAAATGTCCAGAAAACTGTATATATTACTATAGTTTTAGTTATTTTCAGGTTATTCCAGGTAATTTTTTTTTTTTTTCTTTCTAGTTTTTAGGCCATGTCTTGATAATTTGCTCATTGCCTTCTCCCCATGTTTTTGAAAGAAATCAAACTAATTTTCAAAGGGTTAGAAAGGTTGCATACATGATTAAATTACAACATCAAAAAATGCATGTATGTATATATAAACGACATTTAGATATTTTTCCGTAACCACTTGGATGTCTTACCTCCAGAGGGGGTGTGTTGGCTTTGGTATCCCAGGGAAGAGTGCCCGAGGCTGGGTAGAGAATCCCAACGAGGTGGAGGAGAACCAGAGCTCGACCCTGCCGCCAGGAGCCGAGCTGCTGCCACAATCCAGCCATGGAGAGACTGAGGGAGGAGGACACTCACACACATACACACACATGTTTAGTAGGGGTGTGTGTGTGTGTGTGTGTGTTTGTGAGGTAGGGTTGGCTTGCAGGGTGGGAGGGATGTTAAGGAGAAATGCTGAGAGAAAGTGTTTGGAAATTGTAGGCACATTTTTGAGGAATTGCTGCAAGCTGAGGTCACAGCCGTTTTGCACCTCAGTGTGAATGTTGTGACAGCTCATGATGTGTGTTTATGGCAGGCTCCTGTAGTGTATCCTGAAGTTTATCCCAAAAACAATATCTCTCCCTGTGAATCGTCATGCAGGATTGTTAGGCTTTGGACACACATCACTACACTTGACCATGCTCAGACTACTCCACCCACCTCTTGTTTTCACTTTATAAGGCTTTTCTTGTTCTGAGTTATTCCTTTTTTTCACTCATAATGGAACAAGAGAAGGATGAAAAATCTAAATTAAAAAATACCACAGTAATAATGGCTTGGATTGAGGATAATAGAAAGAATGTGTTACATCTATTCGCAACTTAACACTTTCACAACACAAAATAAAGCAGTTGTGCTCTTTTGTGATTCAGTACTCCTTCATCAGTGATTCACACCTACAGGATGCCAGTTTTATGGTGACTCAGTTTGCCACCATACCATGTCGGGAACAATCACATCGATTCAGAAATGACTGTAAATCCACTGGCCAAGACTCAAAATCTCACAGTGACACACTCCTAAAGTCTTTAACGTTGAGAATAATGGTAATATTTGCATGGACATAAATGATTTGGAGGAGTTCAAACACATGTGGGTGCAATATATTCCCCTGGCTGAGTGTCTCAGCTCTGGGCAAAGGACTGTTATAGCCCAGTAAACACATAATGTAGCGTAGCTCCCCTGGCTCATGAACTTTCCACTGTTTTATGTCTGGGAGTGAGGAGAGATGAAAGTTGTAAATATCAGAAATTAAATGCTGACCCCGAACTTAAGGTCCCAGTTATGGAGAAACTTAGAGGGATGGAGCAGATATAATGTTTTTCCTACCTGTTTTGTGTAGAGTGGCAGAAATTTCAAATCTAAAAAAAGCTTCTTTTTTTCCTGTCGACTGCCAGCTGATTGACACCACAGCTGTTCACAACATGGGTGTGAAATTGCCAGGGCTTTCACAACTTCTCTAAGAACCTTAGTTGCCTTCTGATTGTGTGTGTAGGTGGATGTGTTTGTGTGTGTACCCCCGCAAAGATATATGAGTCACATTTGTACGGATAAAGAGCTCTAATGTCTATAATATGCAGTGAATCAATCGAGGACACCGTGAAAGCAGCTTGAGTGAGAAAGACAAGCAGACTGTGATACGGCAAAGCTCAGTGAAGCCTCATAAGGACACTGGAAGCAGTAGAGATGACGCCAGTGTATCGTTTCCTCTGTCAGCATCTGTCTCTCTGTGTGAGCGTTTGCCCTTTGCCCTTTGACCTGAGACACGGGACACAAACCATTAGCATTACCATCATAGCATCACTCTTAAAAATAAGGGCTCTAAAATTTTTCCACTTAAGGACTAAGGGTATGCCAAGAACCATTTGGTCATGTCAAACTTTTGAAGAAAAAGTTCTTTGAGGGCTGTTGAAAGCATGGATGTTTAAAGATCATCCATCTCAAATATTAAAATGTTTAACCATATTTCAAATGGTATTCTTAAACGTTAAGTGTGTAGGATTTAGTGGCATCTGGCAATGAGGTTACAGAACTGAAACGTCTCTGATGTGCCAAGCATGTAGACCTACAGTGGCCGACATGAAAAGCACTATCTAGTGCCATTGTTTGATTTGTCCATTGTGGGCAACTGTAGACCAACATGGTGGACTCCATGAAACTAATGGAAACATAGGAATATTATATACCATTTCTGCCAATAGATGCCCCTAAATTCTACACACCAGACTGTTAAATGTGTATCTGGAATCCCTTTTCTCATTTCATTTTAATTCTGTTCGGCCAAAGCTGATACCTTTTCAATTATTTACTATCATTTTATGCCATACAATACCACAAGGTCTGCCATATTGATAATTTCTTCCCCCAGGTACCCATTACTTAGCATTTTGTATTTGGTCCAATTTGGAGTTTTGGTTCCCAACCCGACTGCACTACTGAAATGGTTAAAACTCTCAAAGCCATCTCGACCCCATAAAAATGTGATTGTGAACCATAATTGTTGTAGGTATTATTGGACCACATAAGTGCTGACCCTTTGGCCTAAGTAGAACTTCATGATGATGCCCAAGGTTGCTGGAAATGGTAACATGGCTTGAGCCTAACCTGTTAAACTAAACTAACTAAACTAACTAGTGTGAGAGATCAGTGGATAATGTTGTCAATGAATGTCTTCAGAGCGCCCCTTGGTGCATTCTAAGTGGAATTGTTGGTATATAAAAAAACCCTTTCAGGGTTCTGGGGGAAACCATTACACCATCAAAGAATTCTCTGTAGAACTTCTCATGGGGCATTTTCAGACTGGAGGAACTTTTTAATAGTTCTAGGAACCTAAATTCTAAGAAACCCCCTTTTTGTTGTGTCCACACTGCAAAAAGTAGGAATGATTATAGTTCTTACAGTGCTGTTTTTAAAGGAATTTTTAGCTTCCACTTCAGAGTATGTACTCTCCCCGCTTAAAAGGAAGCATGAGTAAGTGTATAGTAATTGATCCAGACTTGATGTGGAAAAAAATGTGCTCTTGGTCAATCTTCATCTTGATGAATGCTAAAATAAATCTGATGAGCTACAGTTGCCCCGGGAAGAGCTGGACGAAGTGACCGGGGAGAGGGAAGTCTGGGTTTCCCTGCTTAGGCTGCTGCCCCCGCGACCCGACCCTGGATAAGCGGAAGAAAATGGATGGATGGATGGAGCTACAGTTGATCTCTCATAAATATATAGGTTTAATGACAACATAAATTGGATCCAAGAAGTTCTTGGTACAACATGTACAAGGACAAAGAAACACCAAAAACTTTCAGAAAGAGAACAATGATACAGCCTTATAACATGTTATTGACACATCATACAGCTGTGTCTGACACTGGAGTCTAAACATCTGCCTTTGACAAACATTGACCTTGCTGTATTTTAACCTTCAGACATCCTGGAGCCTTCTCACATGCCTGCATGCAGACAGTAAAGGACTCTGAGGCCTCCGAAACTGCCTAAACCATGCCAATGGATAAATCATACATTTTTGCCGCACTACAGGTCTGTATCTCAGGATTTAGGCCAGTAGGCGCAGATTAGGGTGCAATGACTAGCTTATACAGAGTGCGGCAGCAACATGCTGAACACACCCAGTCTGTCATTAAAAGCCAAAAGAAAAGGAAGGGGAAGTTTTTATTGTACACAATGACATTCAAATTCTTTCATATTTTATCATTTTCCAAGACAAGACATGATTGGTCGAACACAGCTAATGCAGCACTGTCAACTGCCATTTTTAAAAACCTGTCAGCCATGTAAACAACAGAGAACACAAAACCCTAACAACAGCTTGTTATGAAAGAAATGAAGAAAACACAGATAAATGGACTAACAAGTTCAGGCTTTACTTAGCATATATACCACAATGCAATTTTGACTCGTCAAAGCCAAACTGAAATTAAAATCAACCGCAAGCCAGCTTACAGTTTGTTACTTCAGTGTACCTATTAGCGGTGTGAATGCAAAAAGGGGGGAAAAAAAGCCCTTAAAGGTATAGAGTTCCTGGGGAAGCACCCTATAAGCAGTTCTGAGTGGAACGTTTCACATATGGTTCTAAGTATAACCCTTCATTTTGGACACTAGGTAGAACATTTTCAAAGGGTTGATAACCTTTATAAAAGGGTCTACCAGGAACCGAAATGTGTTTTCCTATGGGGACAAACCAAATAACCCAATATGGTTCTTATTATCACACTTATTTCTAGGAGTTTACTCACACACACACACACAGCCAGAACATCTAAACACACAAACATGCTTTTAGTTTTTCTGTCTCTTCCTGTCTGGCACACAGCCAGATGTGAGACGCCGGTCCCCTGCAGTGAATATCCAGCAGTCACTGAGCTATGACACAGACATTCTGGGAACCTCCAAAAGTCTGTCAGGGAATACTGGGAATTATGTCCAAGATGGGCAATGTTGGGGCTACAGCGTCTGTTTTCCACTGTGACAGCTTAATAGCTGCCATGTCTGATTACGCACACACACACACACACACACACACACACACACACACACACTTGGAGGAGTCCCTGAGAGCAGCTGGAAGTGGCACAGCAGCTCTTAAACACACAGATCAAATCAAACAGTGACACGGACAAGCATTGAGCCTTTCATACAGGCATTACCGCTACAATAATGTATAAAGATGATGTAGTTATTGTCTTTTGCAGCTTTTGGTGTGATTACATTGGGATTTAGCTAATGACATTGAGTATGCCCGACTGCTATGATTCAGTACTGAAACTTGTACAACTGGCAGACCCTCATACACACTGGCCATGGCCGTGGAAGGCCTGCAGCATCTGTTAAAACCATTGACTGTAACAGAACTTGTCCTCAAAAGCATTACAACCATTAATGCTTTTTTTTTTTATTCATGAAAGAGAAAAAAACGTTTCTCCTGAGTTTCATCTTATAAAAGGACCCAGAGGGGGGGAACACCCACTGGTTTACAGTATGTTACAGTACATTGAAAATATGTTTAAATGTGCAGTAAAATTGTGAGCTCATGCAGATTTGGGAATGAAAGAGTTCGTACTGATAGATTTGTAAAACAGATTCTTTTTTTTTTTCAACGCCTTTCCCAAGAATCAAACATATGTGACTATTTAAAATATGTTTTAGTCAGTGTTTCTCTGTATTGTCAGTAATTCAATGATAGCTGGCCACATTTACCGCAAAACAAGAAGAAAAGAAGACAAAATAGTAAAAGACACTGAGAATGAACAATACAGTCAACAGAAATTAGGCTCAACACGGAAATTAATTTTTAACCATTACATCACGTCAATATCTGATTTTCCACATATTTCTCCTCCATTTTCCCTTTTTTCTCATCTTCCTCTGCTCTCCCTTCTCATTTCCATTTTCTCCTCTTCTCACACTCGCCATTCCTTCTCTTTTTCCTCCAGCTGTGGGCTGTTTGATGTCCCTCTGTCCCGTCCTGGACAGCTGCCCCAGGAACCAAATGAGGGGTTCTGTCATCCCACTGACACCTGGACGCCCCCTAACCACTGGTTACTTCCCTAACAACCAACTCCTTTACCTAACGACCATGAGAAACACAAGACGACCACAGATCAATCACTGGAATTCCTCTGCAGCTGTCTGTCAGTTTTGGCTTAATGTCAAGATGTAATCATTTTCACTCTGTAAACATGTCCGTCTTACAATTTACAGGCTAATGCATGACCGTGATGGCCTGTTATGAGACCTATGAAGCATGAGGCCTTGCTAACTACATGATATTCTTCAGTTTATAGCTGACCTGCTCCTAATTGACAAGAACAGATGCAGTAAGAAACTGTAACTGTGGCATTTACAGCCCAACAAGAAAACTGAGAGTGGTTGTATACTTATTACAGACGGCTAACAAGAAAACAGGGTTCTGTTCAAATTCACCCTTTGCTCTCTGACCTCGCCTCTCACCTTTTTGACTGCTAATTACAAGCTCAAGGAGTTGCACAGGTGAAGGCATTCACCTTCTGACGCCATAAATACACTTCTCTGGTCAGTTAGGCAACACATGCCAAGCACAGTTTGCAGCTGCAATACTCAGGATAATTTTCATCCCACAGGTTGTATTTACATGAATGCACACAGCATTATGTTTGCAGGTACATTTTTCAAAGCTAACTACTACCTTTAGTGCAGCACCACCCACGTGCAATGTGAAGCTGTGGAACACTATGTTTTGGTTGTCATTTAATTCTTATGTGCCTCAGTCTGACAATATTGCACTGAGGGCTTTATACAAAGGGTTGTTTTATTCGTATATAATATCTAATATATGTGTGTTAGAAGAAAAACAGTGAGAAAGGGGTAGGGATATATAAGTTTTACTCCTACCTATTCCTTTTTGGACATTGTACTTTTGTTTTGCTTGTTTGTCTGTAATATGTTTTAATTTTTGGTTCAAAATAAACTCATTCATTCATTCACATGTATGACTACCCGCTGGAAAAAAACAAGCTAAAAACCAGATTAGGTTTGAGTTGTTTTTAGCTGGTCAAAGACGATTAACACATTTGGTCCCAATAATACATTGATATGATATATAATAATAAAACAGCAACATGGGTCAGCATAATTTTTACTTTCTCTTTTAATACTCTGTGAAACATATTTTAATGATATACATTCTACTTACGTACAATGAAAATAAATAAAAGAAAATCAATACATGACTTATAGCCTATTTTGATGTTTTGAGGACATATTGCTAAGTAAATAATATGAATTCTACTTCTTCCATCAATGTCATGTCATGTTGTGCTACATTTTCACTCCATTGCACTACATTTTCATACATAATACAGAGCATGAAAAAATTTAACTGCTTAATTGTATCATTAAGGAAGAAAGCATTTGAATTTGATGTTTCTCACCTTTTTTTTCTCATGTTTCCCCCCAAATTTACTATAAATCTGTGTTTGTAAATCCATTGCCAGTTCATTGTGTACACCTGGCCAAAACTAATGCAGTCTGCCTTCATAAAGCGAATACATTTGTTCTGTTAAGAGGGAGGTTTTTATTAAACTTTCTCGTAATTTAAAATGAGAGGTATCTTTGATATTTTGTCCATATTGTGGCTAAACAAAAAAGTTTGAAACAAATTTTATGGCCGCAGTACCCTGAGTTATCACAAGGGCGCGCACGACGCACAGACCGGAAGCCGGAAATGAAGTCAACGTCAACGTGCGAAATTCAAACTTCTGTAACAAAACATCTATGGCACAGCACTTTTCTGTGTGGCGTAGTGTTGCTAACTGATTTTTACCCAATACATTTTCCGTTTTCATACAAACACAGGTAAATGTATAATGACGAAAAGCGGTGTTCAGTTAGCTTTTTGAAACGTACATTTCACCAACGTTAGTGTAAAATCTGTTAGCTACAATTACAGTTGTTCTGTGTTGAGATTAGGGAGCGGGTTAAAAAGTTAGCTACTAACTAAAGTTTATTCTGAACTCAAAGTTACGTGTGTGTTTTCCAGTTTAACTGAGTGTATTAGCGAGGTGAGTGCAGTTTTCTGTCACCGGGAAGGTTTGTCTTCGCGCGGCTGCAGCAGGGAGGATGCCTGTGGAAAGGACGGAGCACCGCGGAGCCGACGAGCTCTACAAAAACTATGAGATTTATGAGACTATCGGCTCAGGTAACGACACTGTTATGATGTGTGTCACTGAGTGAAACAGCTCCGTTACCTCCATATCCTCTCTAATGTGTGTTCATGTGCTTTGTGTGTTTGTCAGGAGGCTTCGCTAAAGTCAAGCTGGGTCGACACATCCTCACAAGAGAGAAGGTTGCCATAAAAATCATGAACAAGAAGGATCTAGGGGTGAGTCAAAGAGATGCTTTGTTTTAAATCCGTTGTAAATGTTAGCATTAAACATGGAGCAAAAAGCGTTACCGGAGACAAAATCACATGTATTTTGACATTAAAGCAGCCGCTACTGTTATTTTCACGATCAACAGCCTGTTTAGTCAGTAAAATCTATGAAACATTTGTAGTCTGTGAAACTTGTCTCAAGTCTTTAATCCTCAGTGTTAAAAAAAAAGAAAAAGAATTACTGTCACAAGTTACCACACCCAAAGTGAATTATGGAAGGAGTATAATGGAACAAAGAAAGGCCAACAAATCACGAATTTGAGGAGTTAATACTGACTGACAATGTTCAACATTATCTGAGATTAATTTACTTTTGGCTTACTTTATTATCTTTTCAGAAATAAGAAGTTAAAGTTATGATTTAGCTGTTGTTCCACTGTTATGCATTTCGTCAGACAAAACTCTTTACAGTATTTAAAATATGATGAAATTACTAAAGTAAAAAATGACAGTATGATTTATTCATATAATCATCACAGTATGGTTCATCTGAAAGTCATTAAACAACATCAGATTGTTCCTCTGCAAAACTCAGAACCACTTGCCAACATCAATGACCTTCTTAATGTTTATTTTCATCATATATTTAGATGGCCATGGGTCCTGATAATCCTGTGTTCTGCATCAGAATCAGAATTATTACCAAGTACATTTACATATACAAGGAATTCGTTGAAAAGCTGCAGGAAATTAAAAAATGTACAAAACAAATGACAAATTATATGTAAAAAACCCCCCAAAAAAACCCAAATAAAACCATTTTCTCACCCCAGGATGACCTGCCCCGTGTGAAGGTGGAGATTGAGGCCATGAAAAACCTGAGTCATCAGCATGTTTGTCGTCTCTACCAGGTCATAGAAACCTCCACGCAGATCTTCATGGTGCTTGAAGTAAGTGAGCACATATACACAGAAACTGTGTCTGACTGTGAATATGGCATAATCAGCGTTCCTATGCTGTAAAGAAAAGTATGGAATTCGATTTTAGTAGTTTCCAGGTAAGTGTGAGGAATGAAAAAGAAAAGAGCATGAAAAAAGTAGTCGTTTTGCCCCTATTCTACTCTATAAAATATGAAAATTTGAATTTCTAAAAATAAATTGATCAAACAAGCAGAGTGATTTGCATAGCATGTGGAGCAGGCAGCCAGCACAGCCAAAATCTCCACTATTGTGTGAGAGAGTGCAGACCTTGTGCAGAGCGTGATGTCATCAAATGCAATGCAAGAAATATGGCATGCCACAGAACGCGCACCTCTATGCAGAGCTGCCTCAACACAGAGTTTCCTCCACAAAGAGCTGCCTCTACACGGAGCTGCCTCCACAAAGAGCTGCCCCCACAAAGAGCTGCCTCTACAAAGAGCTGCCTCTACACAGAGCTGCCTCCACAAAGAGCTGCCTCTACACAGAGCTGCCTCTACACAGAGCTGCCTCCACAAAGAGCTGCCTCTACACAGAGCTGCCTCTACACAGAGCTGCCTCTACACAGAGCTGCCCCCACAAAGAGCTGCCCCCACAAAGAGCTGCCTCTACATGGAGCTTCCTCCACAAAGAGCTGCCTCTACACAGAGCTGCCTCTATGCGGAGCTGCCTCTACACAGAGCTTCCTCCACAAAGAGCTGCCTCTACACGGAGCTGCCTCTACACAGAGCTGCCTCTACACAGAGCTGCCTCCACAAAGAGCTGCCTCCACAAAGAGCTGCCTCTACACAGAGCTGCCCCCACAAAGAGCTGCCTCTACACAGAGCTGCCTCCACAAAGAGCTGCCTCTACACAGAGCTGCCTCCACAAAGAGCTGCCTCTACACAGAGCTGCCTCCACAAAGAGCTGCCTCAACACAGAGCTGCCTCTACACGGAGCTGCCTCTACACGGAGCTGCCTCTATACAGAGCTGCCTCCACAAAGAGCTGCCTCAACACAGAGCTGCCTCTACGCGGAGCTGCCTCTACGCGGAGCTTCTTCTACGCGGAGCTGCCTCTACGCGGAGCTGCCTCTACGCCTGCATGTCACAGCCTGCAAAAAAGATGTGCCCCAAGTGTCTTATAACTACCACATCTAGACCACATGATATACAGAAAATGCAGCAATATCTTTGAATTTCATATACATATAGCATCACAAACAACCAAATATTAAGATTGCCCAAACATTTACGGCTGGTGCAGTGATAGTTTTCTCTGTGCATAAGGAAACCATGGCTTTATTGCTTTGTTCAGTGGCATTTCCATGGACACACTAAATAAACAAGGCTGCATAGACATGCTGGAAATGTAATTATTTACCCTTTTGCAACAAATTTTTGGTTCTTATTTTGAAAAGAGACTACATATTATGAGTGGAAACAATAATGTAACATTAAATATTCAACATGTTAAGGGAAAATAACAGGAGTATCAGCAGCACCATTTGTTTAATTCCTCTTTGGGCAGAGATATTTGAGAGTGGGATGTTGTAACACTTTCTGCACAGGAGCGTGGACTGCATGGACTGTTGATTTGTGTGAGCTACAGTACCTAGCTACAATTATCTGGTCATTTTTTTGGCAACTGAATAGCACACTTAGTTAGATTGTGACAATTTTTAAAAGCTTTATTGTAAAATCATATTCGTACATAATAAACACCTTGCTATTTATATTCAGATGTCAAATATGGTCCGACAAAGCTATCAATATGTCTGGAAATTTTAGTAGGAAAAGTATGGAATTTTGTAACAGAAAAGTATAGGAGCCCTGCATTGTTCTGTTCAGTAAATTAGCATCTTTGTCCTCCTCTTTCCTTTCTTCCCCCCTTCAGTACTGTCCAGGTGGGGAGCTGTTTGACTACATCATAGCAAAGGACCGTCTGTCCGAGGAGGAGACCAGGGTGTTTTTCCGACAGATTGTGTCTGCGCTGGCGTACGTCCACAGCCAGGGATACGCACACAGGGACCTCAAACCGGTAAACACAACCTCTGATCGATGCATGTGAAAGGACAAAGACATATGAGAGAAACTTCAACAATGTGTTAATGTTTATCTGTGACTGCATATTAATCTTAATGTCTGCTGCGATGCTCGTGTCTCTGAACTGCAGGAAAACTTGTTGATTGATGAAGACCACAATTTGAAGCTCATAGACTTTGGATTGTGCGCCAAACCTAAGGTACATCACAACATTGTCAGTCTCATTGTTGTATGTTTTTCGCACGCATATTGGAGATTGATGGAGGTTAAAAACCTCCACTGACATCGCTGAAGGTGCTGTAAACTATTAAGACTGTTAGCTAGTTATGATGAAAGTTTGGGGGGAGGACATCTTTTTGGGTTGAGGCAGATCTTCATTCCTCCCACAAATTTTTTTTTTTATATTGCGAAACACCGTATTTGGCTATTGACAGTCTAGACCAGGGGAAGGCAACCTGTGGCTCTGGAGCCGCATGCACAGCTCTTTTGCCCCACTCTAGTGGCTTCAGTGGCTTTGACATTAAAAAAAAAGAAGTCTTGGAAATGAATTACTTTTATGGCCTGGCGCCTTTTCCTCTAACTGTTGCCAAACCTTGATGACGGTGGCTTGTCTTGCTAGGCTAGTTATGTGATACAAATCCAAAAGTCTTGGAGGGAAATAGAGAATTTAACAGTGTGTAAAAAGATTTGTTTGCTTTAACTGCCAACTCTAGAAAGTTAAAGTACCAAACAATCATGAATAGCCCACTGTAGAGTAGCCACATTGTTGTAAAACATATTAATAAATACTTATTTAGACAGATAATGTTGATAGACTTATTTAGACTTAGTAGGCTGTGTTATGTTAACTATATGGCTCAAATATGTTTTGCGGCCCCAGGCTGCTGACCCCTAGTATTAAAAATGTTTAAGTCTGAGCAAATTGGTTTGATTTTTTTATTCAAAAACATGGAGAAAAAGGCAAGAAGTGATCCACAAATTGCAATAAATTAGGAAATCAGGAAAGATTTTTTTTTAAAAAGCTAGGGAAAAACTAAAGCTATCTTAAATACATGTCAACATTATGTTACAGAATTATTCTAACATTTTGAGCACCTTTTAACTTTCCTTTTTTATTTTTAATTTATTTATTTACTTATTTTTAGTTTCAGGTGACTTTTTTTAATCAAAATTCTTGGTTATTTTTGGGTCATTTGTTGTTAATCTGCTCATTAACATCTTTCTGTTTTAGAAGGAAAGTAAGCCAATTTGCTCAGCTTTTAAAGGGTTAAAGGCAAGTGTTTACATGGTGATTAGTGCTTATAAACACAACATGTACATGTGCTTATCTCTCTCTCAGGGAGGTTTGGGTTATGAGCTGATGACGTGTTGCGGGAGCCCTGCATACGCTGCTCCTGAACTCATCCAGGGCAAAGCGTATATAGGTTCAGAGGTGAGAGATGCATGCTGTTTACAACTCTCATAACCAACAGGGTACGATTTCAGGATTTGTCCTTATTTAAACCCACAGAACTTGCATTTGTTTTCCCACTAAAAGTCATGATTACCTGCCTGTTCCACGATTCAGCTTTTTCATGGTGTGCTGATCATATTCGCTGGTGCATGACTCAGTGCAACTGAGCTGTGAAATCCTAACTGTAAAGCTGAAATAGTGCTGTGTGATGTGTACCCTCCAGGCTGATGTGTGGAGTATGGGAGTGCTGCTGTTCGCTCTGCTCTGTGGATATCTGCCCTTTGATGACGACAACTGCATGGTCCTCTACAGGAAGATTACAGTAAGAGCACTGACACCTTTTTCCCCAGCAGTCTGACAGTGAACTATTCAGAACCCCAACTATGTAATACAAAGTGTTGTTTAATTTGATGTATTGTTTTACTTTATTATTTGACTTATGAAAAATATTGAATTCCTATGTTAGATCAGATATAGCTCTTAAATATCTTGTATTAATTTCCTGTAATCACTGTGTGCTCTTGTGGTCTGGAATATTGACATCTAAGTCAAATCCAAATAGCAGAGAACGCTTATGTTTTTCTTGTTCTGGTGTAATACAGCTACAGTATATAACTTTTAGAAAAGTAACTTTATGTCATATTTGGTAAAACTCACATCCACACAGATGTACATGAGAAAAATCATGTTCTAATAGCATTTTGCAAGAATCCACCACGCAGCTATCAATCATGTCAATCACTGCTCATGAACTCTGATCAAACTGTGTAACTAGCCAGCGTCGATCAAATATGAATCAAGATTCAGTTGCTGCATTGCCTCTCAACATATCTCATCTCTAAACTTTTTTTAGAAAAATATTTTAGTGTACCGTTTAGCTGTAAAATGAGAAAGTTTTCTCCGGTTGGCGAATGGTGCTCCATTTTGGCTTGACTCTTTTTACATGGCAGTCGGGTCAAATTTTCTCATTTTACACCTAAACAATATACTAAAATATGTTTCTGAAAACAGGGGAGGAGACAGGTAACACAGTAACAGAATCTTGATTTATATTTGATCAGCGCTGCCTAATTTGACTGTAGTTCACAAGCTTTGCAAATACCATTAGAAGCAGTACAAGGAGCCATGGAACAAGATTTTTTTTCACAATCTATCTGTCTCATGTATCACTTTATGGATATAGTGATAGTTTTAGCTAATATGACAAAAAGTTATTTTTATAGAACTTACCTGCTGCAGCGTTAGTGTATCATAATGTGTTTTTATACATCTTTTATCTCTTCAGAGAGGTAAATATGATAACCCCCGGTGGCTGTCTCCAGGTAGTATCCTCCTCC
Source organism: Plectropomus leopardus (assembly GCF_026936395.1). Lineage (NCBI taxonomy): Eukaryota > Metazoa > Chordata > Actinopteri > Perciformes > Serranidae > Plectropomus > Plectropomus leopardus. Next base: position 4,131,747 of record NC_142178.1, read on the forward strand.
TCAACCAGATGATGCAGGTACATAATGATAATCACACTCTCTCCTCTATCTCTCACTTATCAGCTATTTTGCAAAAAAAAAATCACTCTATTAATTACCAGACTGCTTCTCGTCGCACAACGCTGGAACTCATTGACACAAAATGTTAATTCTTTTCATAATAAAAGTGTAGAAGGAATTTTAATTTTGAATTTATATAGTGATATTGTTTTATTTATGTGTGCAACATGCACAATTTTTGGATGTGTAGTCTCTTGCATATTGAGTTGCAGTTTCTGTGTGCGTCCTGTAGGTGGACCCCAAGCGGCGTGTTACTGTTCGTCAGCTGCTGGACCATCCCTGGGTGATGAAAGACTACAACAGCCCAGTGGAGTGGCACAGCAGGCAGCCGGTACACAAACACACACACACACACACACACACACACACACACACACACACACACACTTAAAATACAGACATAAACATATGAACACAGATGCATAACTGCAAACAGCTTTTAATTGCAGTTTTTAAGTATTTATGGGGCAGTATGCTGCTTGTTTTACTATAACATGTTTCTATTGATTTCTAGCTGAAAATCTGATCCATTATGAGGATTTTTTCCCAGTTTGCTCCCATCACCAAGCAAGCCACTTCCTTAAAAGGATTCTATGATCTTTAATATGAATGATATTATTTGAGAATCGTTGTTTTAGTGTTCAAAAATTGAAAAAAATGCTTGAAAAAACGGTTTGGGATTTTGTGTGTCTTTTTGTAGCTCGGCCACATAGATGAGGACTGTATCACTGAGATGGCTGTACACATGAAAAGATCCAGGGAGAGCACCACGGCGCTGGTCAAAGAGGTGTTTTTGCATTGACTTCTTTTATCATCATCAGTCAATTCTGTTGCATTATTGTTAGTGATATAACAAAAACAGCATGTGAATTATTGCATCAACATAATATTTAAAATATTTTCTGTTTTTTGATATGCTGTCTAATACATCTTAACTCCCACAGTGGCGGTATGATCAGACCACAGCCACTTACCTGCTGCTGCTATCAAAGAAGCAGAGGGGCAAACCTGTCCGCCTGCGCCCGGAGCCAACCGTCTGTGAGGACTGCTACTCTCCCCTGCACCAGGGACTACAGGTCAGACTCGGTACCACAACTCCCAAGATGCTTTGTGTCTTTTCTGGGCTACTGACTGTCTCTACAGCTGCACGTTCTGGTTCGCGACTCATCTCTGTAACTTAAATAAGGGCTTGATGATACGGAAAAAAAACTGATATCCTGCTTTTTTTTTTTCTTTTTTAATAAAATGCCTCAATATTGATGTTGCGACAATATTCTATGGCTAACTAATGATGCTTTCACAAAATATTTACACAATGCAATTTTTTGGTAAATAATCATCAGTTTGGCAAGACAATTTGGATAGCACCTTAATATACAAGTGTTATTCAAAGTGCTTTACAGTCAAGAGATAAGAAAGAATGGAAAAAAATGATAAAAATTTTAAAAAAGAGAATAATATAATAATAATAATAATAATAATAATCATAATCATAATCATCATCAGTAATGTGGATCTAATAACTAAGTGGGATAACAGAACACCTAGAGCAGTCTGGTAAGTTCACTTTACTATAATGCAGCCTTTAAAACCACGAAAAGTCAACATATAGATATAGATATTAAGATATCAAAAGTCTAAGACAATGTCTAGTCTCGTATCACATCATATCATATGGCTTTAATATTGCCCAGCCCCTCTGTATGTTCTCACTGTTTTCCAGTACTCAGTGTTGTTTTTTTTTTCCCCCTCATTTCTTATTTTCTCTCTTTCTTTCAGACAAGGGAAGCGCTTCACTTCAGCGAGGATGAAGATGCCGTGATTATGGGTTCTCTGGACCTTTGCTCAGACTACATTGATGATTGCCCGTGGATTTCAGTCACACAAAATACACCCCAGGGGGTCAGAGGTCAGCCAGATGGAGCTGCAAACAACCAAGACATGGTATGTGAAAGCTAGGGCAAATATATTTTTTTACTGTCTTCCATGTTCTTACAGATTAAAGCCCCTTTTACACTGCCTGTTCAAGGCAGGAATATCGCACTGTTATGCCACCTCGCCGTTGTTTATAAAAGATACGATTGTGGAATGGGAGGGACAGATTTGTCTTACCTTTGAGCTGCTAAAAACACCAAAACAGCACCTGTGTTAAAGCGACTGTCGGAGGAGCGGTTGTGACATTTGGACAGCATGTTATGTTTGGGACCAACCACTGGGAGATTTGTAAAGCAGCTTATAGCAGTTAGTGGCCAACTCAAAGTAGAAAAACAGCGTCCACAAATGTCCACAAATTGGAAAAACAATGAGGTCCAGGAGCACCTTAAAGTCCAAGCAGACAGAGAGAAGATAAATGATTGATACTGCCATAATATGGCGTTATGGTTTACAAATGGCTGCCGATGCATATATTAAGTGTAGGGATGTCCCGAGTACCATTTTCTAGGCTCCAGAGTAATTGGAGCTTTGTCCAGCACCGACACAGAAATGGCTCTACTCAGTCAGAAAACCCATCAATAACTGCTGGGTAAAATGATAATTCCTGTCACTATGTGTGTGACAGGCGCAGCAGCAGAATCAAAAACATTGAAATGGCATTCATTCTTTGTAAAAGAGAAAAAGGAGAACCCCTAACTGCCTAAATTGGAAACCGAATACCTACCCAATTAACGATTATTCAGATAGCCGAATATTTGGGTCCAGCCCTAATTATGTCACCTTAGAAGTCATTGCTGCTGTGTAAAACATCACTCCCATCACACCCCTTTTTTGCTTCTACGATGCTGGCATGCTGTCTAAAACCACACACTGGAATAGCTTGATGCTGCCAATTGTTTGCTTCTGAGTAAGTGTTAAGGAGGCAAAAAACAAGGGACTTTATAGCAGCCTTATAGCACCAAAGTTTGCATTAGAGACCATGAAAGCTGCAACGATGAAGGGCCATGTCTCTTGTCTCTCAAAGAAATCTACTCATACCACATTTATCTCTTCATTGTGTTCCTACAGAGACAAGCATCTCCCTCAGTGGAGAAAAGGTATGCTTACAGCCCGACCCCAGAGAGGGGGCGGACAACGACACAGCACCGCCCGGAGAGGAGGGACAGAGATCAAGAGCGAACCTGTGAGGACAAGGAGAACATCGCTGTGCAGGAGAAAGATGTAGAAATATTTGCGTTGCCTCCTCCTCGAACACCTGT